>NC_061801.1:8357939-8556382 GCF_021462225.1 Girardinichthys multiradiatus
TCCTGTTTTGTGGATGAGCCAAACCACACTGAGATGGATGAAGACAGGACAGACTGAATTATGGCCGCGTAGAGGATGACCAGCAGCTCCTGTGGAAGGTTGTACTTCTTGAGTGCCTGAGGAAGTACAGTCTCTGTGGGCCTTCTTTAGAACAGTGTCTATGTGTGAGGACCATTTCAGGTTTTGAGAAATGGGGTTCCTAGGACCAGAGATGGTCCAAAGTAGAGACTGTTGTTGAGGATGGTGAAAGGGGTGTTCTCCCGAAAGTCCACCATCATCTCCACAGTCTTGAGTGGGTTTAGTTCCAAGTTGGTTCTGACCACACCAGTGTACCCAGCCACTCTACCTCCTGTCTGTATGCAGACCCATCACTGTTCTGGATCAGACCAATAACAGTGTCATCTGCTAACTTCAGGAGTGTCACAGACTGATCTGCTGAGATGAAGTTATTTGTGTAGAGGAAAAGGAGGAGTGGGGAAAGAACAACACCCCTGCGGGATGCCGGTGCTGATGGTTCTTGTGCGCCAGAAGAAGCTACCCAGCCTCACCTGCTGCTGCTTGTCCTTAAGAAAGCTGGTGATCCACTGTTAGGTATTATTTAGTCAACTCAGAGGTAAAGAACGATACAGTCAGAGTTCTTGTGACAAGGGTAGCCCACTTTGCAGTGAAACTACAAAGTTTTGACACACTATCTCTTTATTTATATACACAATTCAACAGACAGTTCAGACAGGGTGTATGTGTGTGAGACGGAAAGGAGGCTGGTTCACATAGAGATAACAATGATCTCCACACACACAGGGAGGAAGGCATAGTGCAGGTGCCTTGCAACCCAAGGTTTTTACATGAGTGATAACAAGTTTTTGCACCCATCCAACAGTCCCTCCTTTTATCACAAGTAAAAACATTTATATAAAACGAGTAAGAAAAATACTCTGTATGAGCGAAAACCCACGGACGGTAAACAGATTATATTTTGTGGGAATACCCTTACGGCCCGCCGCCCTCGGCAACCATGAAATGTTAATGTTGATTAATACTTGAAATCATAAAAATAAAAGAATATACTTGAAATCATAAAATAAAAGAATAATACTTGAAATAAAAGAATAATACTTGAAATCATAAAATAAAAGAATAATACTTGAAATCATAAAAATAAAAGAATAATACTTGAAATCATAAAAACAAAAGAATAATACTTAATTAATGAAACAGTGAAACGTAATAAAGGAATTTAAAAATCTGCCCTGTTTATGTCATCATTGTACTTTTTCTCATTTCACTTAAGCAACAACTTCTTTCGATTTCTGCTGTAAGGTCATTTTATGAAATACACTGTATGAGTACACTCAGGCTTTTGAATGTGATTTATTTACAACATGTCATCATAATCGTCCCCTTCATTTTCGTGCATTTCTACCATGGTTCAGTGTTGCATATGCCACCGTGACTGACTGAGTTACTATTCTTTGTACCATGCATTTGCAACATGGGATAATACATATTGACAGGAGACACAGAAGGCCCATGCATGCTATTACTGCAACTAAGAGAACCTTAAACAGATTTATCCATCCCCCTGTGAGCATCCAATCTAACCAAGAAGAGTTAGGATCTGGGTGGTCATGTGCCATGACATTTTGCAGATTCCGTAGGTTGTTTAATGCTCCCGTTATGTTTGCAGAGTGTATATTATCTGGATATATGTGCAACAGGTGTTATTCAATAGAACACAAACGCCCCCCGTTGATGCTGTAGAATATCCAAAGCCTGCGGTTTTGAATTATCATGGCTCGCATAGCGCTTATTTCTGTGTTTTGACCTCTTCTACTATCTGGAGTTATTTAGAAACAATCCAAATCGATAACTTAAAGTTTCCACGCGCAGCATTAATTTGCCACACCTAACCAGGGTAAGAGAGATAATAATGTTTTATCATCTTTAGACCAAAGTTTAAATTCATCTGGGACATTTGTTCCCCAAATGGGGTCATGTGGTTTAACATCTATTTAACTTTTTGACCTCCTATGTGGTATAACTATAGTCTGCTTACTAAGTATCACAGTGTGATCTGATGTGAAAACTGGGGCACATACACCATACCAACTGGGTGGAAGTACATAATAAGCATTATTACCACATAACCATGCCACCCCCTTCTATCCAGTATGTGCCGTTTCCGGGATTATTCCTGTAAGTGTAGAAGTAGTACATTTCGTAGTATTCCCTACAAAATGAGTATGATTCCCTATATATTTTGTCTTATGCAGTGTCGATGGTTTCCGGGGTCTGTTACATATGCTTTGAATGGTTCTGATATCCCTGTAATGTTGAGAGGTTGCCATTGTTTTCTGTCGCAAGTGCAGTTTTCTGGGTCACAGCTATAATTTAATCTCTGGTCACTGCGCAGTGTATAATTCACAACGATCTGATTTTTATCTGTCCACATTCCAGAAGTGTTAAATATGAAAGATTGGTCTGGCATAAGAAGAACTGTTTATCTGTGTATCCTATCAGGCCCATTGATATGGCGCAACTTGTCTCGGTGAGGTCATAGCTTTGACATATAGTGGGGCCTTGGAATGCACGGGCATTATAGAACACACTAACAATCAGTTTTATTTTGAGTTTAGCTGTGTCATACACATAACGATACCAGTAATTTTGCAGAAATGGGTGTGTGTCATGTCCTTCCGTCAGTGGTCTGAGATGGGTCCCGTATGATGTTCATCTCTTCTGGTTCGGTATCCCCTCCTGTGGATCCTGCTTTAGATAGAGAAAGAGTCCTGCTACCAGAATTAAGCTCAGGCTTATCAGTCCTGTCCACATGTTACAGAGAGCCATTTTATAATTGGGCGCAGATCAGCTGTTTTCTTCACCGGTTTGAGACGCTGGGCCATATGGGTCCTCCAACCTCTTTGAATCCGGACTTCTTCTGCTTACCCCGTCGGTTGGTTTGGCTCCTGTAGCGGCAAAACTGGCTTACAGTGGCTTTTATGGATCCAGGAAGGCCTCTCTGCCATTTTCAGAGCTGTGGGCGTTGTCAGGAGCACTTGAAACGGCCCTTTCCAGCAGGGGGTGCTCCAATCCTTCCTGTGGAGTGTCTTAATCAGGACCAGGTCTCCAGGCCTCAGGTCGTTCTGTGGGATAGGAGCAGAGGTTATCGGCAGACCACTGGACATTTGTGCTTCTTTTGTCTGCAACATTTTGTTCATCCACTCAGCTAATGAAGTTTCCTGTGCTTTCTCTATTTCATTCATATCAGAAGGCAGAGGAAACGGTCTGCCATGTACTATTTCAAATGGAGTGAGGCCAGATTGATTTGGAGTTATTCTCATCCATAGTTTGACCAGAGACAGACAGTCTGGCCACGGTCTGCCTGTCTCCTCAACTGTTTTTTCTCAGTCTGTTTTTTATTGTCCCATTTGTTCGTTCAACCAGCCCAGCAGATTGTGGGTGGTAAGAACAATGATTTTTTAACTGAAACCCTAATGCTTTAGAGCACAGTTCTATTACATTATTTACAAAATGAGTCCCATTATCTGATCTTATGATTTTTGGGATACCATATGTAGGGAAGAAATGTGTCACTAAACTTTTTGCCACCGTGAGCGCATCACAGTGTTTCGCAGGATACATCTCAACCCACTTTGAAAATGCATCTATAACCACTAAACAATATTTATTTCCCCCTGACCATGATAATTCTATGAAATCCATGTGTATCGTGTGAAAGGGATGAATTGCTGCTGGGAACTGGCGTCTTTTGGGTCTCATGTTCCCCTGTGGATTATGTTTGCAGCAGATAATACATGATCTACAAAAATTCTTTGCATAGTCAGAAAAATGTAAAGCATAGAATTGATGTTTCACCAGATGTGACATATTTCTCTGTGACACGTGGCATTTACCATGAGTCACCACCGCCGCCGTTTTATATAGATTTTTTGGGTAAAACGGGTTTGTTTTCTATGTGGTATATATCATGTTTTGTCTCAGCCCCTCTTTTCAGCCAGGCCTTTATTTCAGTACTGGGTGCTGTCTGTTGCGCATCTTTCAGTACTGACATGTCTATAAATAGCAGGTCAGTCATTTTTAGTGTTAGGGGTTCTGTTGCAGCTTTCTTTGCAGTTATGTCAGTAAAAGTATTCCCCTTTGTTTCTGTGCTAGAATCTGTTTGGTGAGCCTTACATTTACAGAGTGCTATTTTACCAGGTAGCTGTATTGCTGATAATAATCTTTTCAAAAGATTAAAATGTGTTAACTCTGTTCCTGATGATGTTTTAAAACCTCTATTCTGCCAGATTTTAGCATGGTGGTGTACTGATCCAAAACGTATTGGCTGTCTGTGTATATAGTAAGTATCTGTCCCTCATGTAGTTCACATGCTCTCACTACAGCATACAACTCTGCAGTCTGGGCTGAGCATGTTTTGGGCAAGGATTTAGCTTCTATTATGCTGTCAATGGTTGTCACTGCGTAACCAACTCTATTTTTCCCATATTCATCTTTTGATGCTGACCCATCTACAAACACAGTTTGTGAGTTAGGCAGTGACGTTTGGGAAATGTCCTGTCTGGGTTTGGTGTCCTCTTCTACTTTTGCTTTACATGAATGTGGCTGTCCGTCCTCTGCCGTAGGTATTAAGGTACTTGGGTTTAACGGGCCACATCTTTGCAAGGTAATATTTGGTTGTGAGAGTAGTAGAGAAGTTAATGCAATATGTCTTGCATGTGTCAAAAAAGGAAGTGAGGTCTGTAGTAAAACAAGTGAAACAGAATGGGGAACTTTTAACGTCAGCGGGTGGCATAGAACTATTTCAGCTGTTTGCTTCACTGCTTCAGCGGCAGCAGAGCATGCTTGCAAACACGCAGGAAAACCCCGGCCACCGCGTCAAGTTTCTTTGAGTAAAAGGCTAGGGGTCTATCTTTAGACCCAAAGGGTTGTGTCAGTACAGCTTTCATATAGCCCTGACATGAGTCCACGCACAGCGTGAATGGTTGGCTGTAGTCTGGTAAGGCTAATGTAACTGTGGTTTGCAGTAAGTTCTTTAAGTTAATAAATGATTTTTCCCCCTCTTCTGTCCAAATAATTTGTCCCTTAATGTCATGTTTGTTCCATAAATCATAGATTGTAATGGTTGCACTATGGCTGCATAGTCGGGCAGCCACTCTCTGCAGAAATTACAAAGTCCTAAAAAGGACATCATTTGCTGCTTTGTTATTGGTTTTGGGGCTTCCTGTATGGCTGTTTTTCTGCTATTCAGCAGGGAGCGTCCATTCTGTGACAGTGTGTGCCCTAAATAAACCACTTCATTTTTACAAAACTGCAGCTTATCTCTTGACGCCTTGTGGCCTGTTTGGTGTAGGTGCTTTAACACAGTAATTGTGGCCTCTTCACAGTGTTTTTCTGTGTCTGATGCTACTAAAATGTCATCCACATATAGCAGAACTTGACTGTGTTCTGTTATTATGCAGGTGCTCATTGAGTATCTTAATGCTTGTGTATATACATGTGGGCTTTCACTGAAACCTTGTGGAAGCCTAGTATGGGTGTATTTCTTTCCTTTAAACTGAAAACCAAACAAATGCTGTGATTCTTCATGCAGTGGTACTGTGAAGAAAGCATTACTAAGATCTATTACTGAGAAATACTTTTTATCTGGGGTCAGTGAATGCAGCAATGTGTGTGGATTTGAAACATCTGGAGCTGCATGCTGTACAATATCATTTATTTGTCGGAGATCTTGAACCATTCTCCACTTTCCTGTGCTGGCTTTCTGCACTGAAAAAATAGGTGTGTTACACGTAGCTTCAGGGGCTTCTCTTAATATTCCTGATTTTAACATGTCCTGTATTACTGGCTTAATACCTTCCTCGGCTTCTGGCTTTAAGGGGTATTGACGGACTAATGGCCTTTTTTCAGATATTAGTTTAACCTTGTATGGTGGGAACCCCTTTATTAATCCTACATCAGTTGATGATTGGGACCACAGTTCAGGTGGGACAGCTTCAAGGCAGAGTGTTTTAGATTTGTTTTTCTTCAGCCAGACACTGTAGCTTTCAGTCAGCTTCATCCATATGCGTTTTTGGATGTACTTTGATCACCCACCCTAGAGTGAGTCTCCAGATCCCTGTATTATGATCTATTTTCCAGTCAGAGTCTCTTGATGCCTCATATCTCCCTCTCTCAGCTCTTTGTAGAGAATGTTCTGAATTCTTCCATTGACCCCCTACAGGTTTAGTCAGTGATAGATGAGGGGTGTGGTCTTTAAACAGTTGTAGTTGTTTTTCCGACAGTAGGACTGAGGCAGAGGATTTCCCTGTTTGGGGTCAACATACAGATGCTGTATGGTAATGGTTTGATTATTCTCTCTATGAAAAACAGTGTCATATTGATAATCTGGCCCTGGAGTGTTTTTGTATCTCATAGTCACATGGAGTTCAGTGTCTGGCATGTACTGAGTTTGTTGAAAAATTTGTTTTTCTCTTGTTTTTCTTAGCAGCTCTCTAGCTGTTGGGGATGGTCCTAGATCTAGAGACCAGTAATAGTGTGGTTGTGAGGACCCGTGTACAACTAGGGCTCCCTCCTCAACAATAGCTTTCATGCCTGTTTCTGTAGACACGATGTTTATGTGTAACTTCTGCATAATGTCTCTCCCTAGCAGATTTACTGGACATTTCTGACTAATTAGAACGGGAGCCTGGCATGTGGATCCTGTTTCAGGCTCTTTTATGATCACCGGTGTGCTTAGATAATGGACCTCTGATGTACCGGCTGCAGATCTAACATGTACTGCAGTGTTAGAATATTTTACTCCAGGTGGGGGTTCAGTTTAATACTGTCCTACATGCCCCCGTGTCACACAAGCAGTTGTACACTTTTTCATTTATTATTATGTTCTTGTAGGGTAAATCTTGTGATTTGCTTAACGCTATCAGTTCTAAGGCTGCTTGTATGTCAACTTCCTCCATATCAGAGTTATCTTCTTCCCCTGCAGAGGGCTGAGGTGGTAATTGTCAATTTTGGTTGGAGTTGGGGTTGTATACCGGTTTCTCCTGACAATCTCTTGCAAAATGTCCTTGCTTGTTGCAAAGCCAACAGTTCTCATCTCTTGCTCTGGAGCTTTGTAAGTTTACTTTGCATCCTCTGGCGTAATGCCCTGTTTTGCCACACCTCCGACACACAATGCTTTGTGTGTTTGTGTGTTGAATTCTCCTCCTCCTCTGCTCCCCCCGCCTCTAAATCTTCCCCTCCCCCTTGATGAGTGTGCTGACACTTGTTGCAATGTTATTAAACCATCTTGCATTGTGAATGTGTCTGTTTTCCTGTGTTGTTGCGTTTTGTGTGCATGGTCTGCATATTCCAACGCCTGGGTGACAGTGCCTGTATTCTGGTGTACCCAATGTTTATCTATGTATCGTCTGAGCTCAGGTTTTAATCCTTGCAAAAACGCTCTCTTCAGCTGCTGTTGATATGCCCCGCCTTCTACCTCATTGTATGGTATAGCAGAGTTTGCTCTGAAAACACGTCTCATTCTATCCAAAAAATCTTGTGGGTCTTCCTCATCTTTCTGTTTACATTGTGAGATTTTGCCGTAATCTGCTGTCTGTGTGTATTCTGTTTTGATTCGGTCATAAAGGATGCGTAAGGCATCTCTTAAATCCGCTGAATTGTACGCCATTGAATTTCCCTGGGCATTATTTCCAGTGAAATCTCCGGCTACTCTACACCAGCGATGGCCAAAGAGCTGAGAAAGACACTGGTGCATTTCTCTGCCATTAAGATGGAAACTTCCTCTGAGTTCTGTGATAGCTGCTAAAAATTCCGGTACACCTTCCTGTATGTTTGGAATACCTTTTAAAGCGGCAGTTCTGTCTTCCTGTGTCCATGGCCTATATACTAGAATGGTTGGCGGCTGTGGATTATCAGCGTTACCTATGTTTGGATTGGCCACTTCTACAAGAGGAAATGTGTCTTCCTCTATTATTTTTTTATTTTTTTCAGATGGATGAAATTTTTGTTCATGAGCCTTTAAGGCTTCATTTGGGTATAAGCCAGGGTCAGTAGTGGGTTTTTTTTTACTCCTAGTTTGTACGCCTGTGCTCCCCCAGAAATTAGGAGACCAGGAGCTCTGTTCTTCTGTTTTAAAAGGGTTGCTTGATTTATCTGGCTTTTGGTCGGGGGTTTGAGGAGGTGCTGCTGCTGCGCCTTCTTCCTCCTCCTCACGCTGTATCACTGCCTGTGTAGCAGGCGGCTGCGCTCCTGGAGGCTGCCGCCTTTGCTGTCTGAAAACAGCTGTAGTCTCCTCCTCTTGCCGCACCATAACTCCGGCTGTTAACTTTTCTTTTCGCTTCTCCCTCTTTTCCTGCCTCTGTATGTCTCTCAGCTTGCTCTGTTCCAACCATTTTTCTGACAGTTTATATTCAACCTTCCTTTGTCCTGTCTTTTGTCTCTTTTTAGTTTTCATTATTTCTAATTTTAGATCCCCTTGTAATTTTAAGACAGCCTTTGTTTCTAATTTGCCCAAAAACCCATGTTTTTTATTCCACCTATGGCAGATCATGCCTGCTCCTTCAACATAATTCTCCATAAATTTTACATCTCCCTCCAAAGTATTTTTCTGTTTACTTTGTTGTTTCCCCATTATGTTTTATGTTAGTTTAATTGTAGTATGAATGTCCCAGATAAAAGGTCACTGGCAGGAGACTTTAAGGAGAGGACATTAACACGGCCTTCTACTGCGACTAATTCGCAGCGGTGTTAATTTTCTGGAATGAAATCCGACCTGAATCTCCAAAGTCACCAGTACGTAGTTTTAATCTGGGCAAAAGAAAACACAGGACTAGCAGAATCCTGCTGATTCTATTAAAATGCTTAGTCCTCCATATACACACACAACACAGTCACACAGTTAGTTTCAGGTACCTTGTAATTTTTTCTAAGTTAACTTGGTGTTATTTTATGAGCTCAATTTACTCCGTTCTTTTTACTTTTATAGCGCTTATTCTATTCCCACGCAGGGGAATAACCCTTAGTCGTTTTATTTGGCCCCCTTCTTGGCGGGGCCCTACCTTAATTTGTCACTATTCCTTTCACGGTGGAATAAAACCATCCCAATGCAGCGTCCTTACCGGCGACGCACTACCAACGACTTTAAAGTACTTTTCTTCTTTTATTTATATAGCGCTTACTCTATTCCCTCGCAGGAGAATAATCCTCAGTCGTTTTCTTTAATCCCCTTCACGGCGGAATTGTACCAAATTTGTCACTATTCCTTTCACGGTGGAATAAAACCATTCGAATGCAGCGTCCTTACCGGCGACGCACTACCAACGACTGTTAAGTACTTTTCCTATGAACTGTATTTTAAAACTGTCTCACCTCGGAGTTGACTTCTTGGTGACTCTCTGGACCCTGTGAGAGTCACCCCGCGCCGAGGAAGGCGATAACCCACTGGCCAGGTGTGAATTCACACACACCGGGACTTTCAGCCACTCCGGCTAATGGAGGCTGTGCAGCGGTGCTTCGCTCGACGTCAGGCTTCCCCCACGGATCCCAGAGTCACTGTTAAAGCAAAGAGAAATAAGGTTATTGAATTAATCCGGCTTCGAAGGACCAATAAATGTTAGGTATTATTTAGTCAACTCAGAGGTAAGAACGATACAGTCAGAGTTACTTGTGACAAGGGTAGCCCACTTTGCAGTGAAACTACAAAGTTTTGACACCCTATCTCTTTATTTATATACACAATTCAACCGACAGTTCAGACAGGGTGTATGTGTGTGAGACGGAAAGGAGGCTGGTTCACACAGAGATAACAATGATCTCACACACACAGGGAGGAAGGCATAGTGCAGGTGCCTTGCAACCCAAGGTTTTTACATGAGTGATAACAAGTTTTTGCACCCATCCAACATCCACGGACAGGTGGAGGCTGGGACTTTGATCTGGGTGAGCTTCTGACGGAGGATATCTGGGTTGATGGTGTTGAAGGCCAAGCTGAAGTCCTGGCGTACTTCCTTGGGTGGTTGAGATGTTGCAGGATGAAGTGCAGTCCCAAGTTGACTGCATCGTCTGCCGACCTGTTTGCCCGGTAGGCAAGTTGCAGGGGGTCCAGCAGGAGGGCTGTGATGTCCTTCAGGTGCTTCAGCACCAGTCGCTCAAAGGATTTCATGACCACAGATGTCAGGGCGACAGGCCTGTAGTCATTTAATCCTGTGATGGTGGGTTTCTTGGGTACTGAGATAATAGTGGAACGTTTGAAGCAGGAGGGAACCTCACACAGCTCCAGTGACTTGTTGAAGATCTGAGTGAAGATGGGTGCTAGTTGGTCAGCGCAGACTGTCAGGCATGATGGTGAGAAATTATCAGATCCCAAGGCCTTCCTTGATTCGGGTGCTGAAAGAGCCTTTTTGCATCTTCCTCTGAGATCCACAGAGGGTTAAGGGCAGGCAGAGGGTGTATTTGTGTTTGAATGGGGTGTGTTGGTCTGAGGTGTGAACTGCTGCTTTCATACCTGTAGTAGAAGCCATTCAGTTGATTTGCCAGACGAGGATTCTGTTCAGGGTTGGGGAAGGGCTCCTGTAAGCAGCCAAGTATTTTAAATCATTCCAAACTGCAGGGGCGTCTCCATGTGAGAAACTTTTCTTTAGCTTCTCACTGTAGCTTCTCTTCGCTGTTTGATCTCCTTGGTCAATTTATTCTTGGCCTGCTTATACAGAGCCCGGTCCCCAATGGAGTAAGCCTCTTACTTATCCTTGCACAGCTTCCTCAGATGAGAAATGAACCAAGTTTTGTTGTTAGTGTAAGTGCAGAAGGTCTTGGTCTCTACACACATGTTCTCAGAAACTAATGTATGATGTCACCATCCACATCCAGGTGTTTGCATTGTAACATCTCAGTTGTTTCAAATATTTTTTCTCCCATGTTGCTGGCTGCAGACGAGTCGCTAATGGATGCAAGCGTGCTAATGGTGCCGAATGCATGAGTTGTAGTCGTAGACCTGAGGTTGTCAAAAATTATGCATGGTTCAGCCTTGAGAAAAACCTTTTGCTTAATTTGGTGCTTCCTCAAATTAGAAGTATTCCCATCACTGGCCTTGCACTTTGTCTCACAAATATTGCAGTGAGTGTAATCTATAATAATCTTTATTTGTCATTATAATTTTACATTCCAATGAAATCTTTCTCTGCATTTATCCTATTCCTATAAGCGAGTTGCGCAACGCATTTGCACATGTGGGGATTAATCGAGTTCAAAGGTTTTGGCTACCAAATCAACCACGCCGCCTCTGTGATTTGTGTGGAGTGAAGGTAGCGAATGTGAACATAAGGTTCACAGGCATTGGTTTTAAAACTTAAAGCCTTTAATATACTTGCTATACAAAGACTGGGGCACATTGTGCAATTTTCAATTGCTCCAATGTATTTTTTAGGCTTGAACAGTGGTGGAAAAATCACAATTGCAAAGAGACATGTAGTTTTAAACCTCCGTTCAATCTTCACAATTCCCCGACATAAATGAAAAATCCAGACGGACGTAAAAGATTGACTCAATAACATTTAATCTTGGATAAAATGCTGACGGAGATAAAAGCTAAGAAACATCTTTATCGTGTTTCTCAGAAAGAGTCCAAAGATGCAGCTGTTTACTGTGTGAGGCTAAAAGCTTTGCATAAAGGTGTTAGCGGTCGCTAACTTGTTTACATAGCCATATGCTCTGGGATTATTATACCCTATGATCACAATTATGGAAAAATGCTCGTATCAAGTAATTGTGCCTATTTTCATTTCACATTTCGTTATTATTGTATGTCGTCCCACCCCAAATGTCCTAAAGCTGATTTATGTCAAATTATAAAAACAAACACCACACCAACCTTCCTTGTAGTCATTGCAAAGCTGGTGGAGTAGCAACTTCTCATCCCTGCTGAGCAAATACTCTGCAATATAAGATAACATACAAGGTGGCTACAGTTTCAGGCCCTAGACATCATCCAACCATCCGTCAGTTGCCTTCAAGGGGTCGGAAATTTATTTGTCTCCGACTACCAACGAGGAATGGTAGTCTTTTTTGACTCCATCTCTCTCATCCTCCTTTGTCATAAACAACGGCAGGTTTTGGATCAATGCAGCATATGCTAGGGCAGCCAGTTCTTCCTTTCGTTTCTGCCGATTGCCATAACGCTTTAAATTGTTAACTTTCCAGCATTTGAAATGGTCCAAATCAAAGATCTCTTTGTTACTTTCCACCATCGTTGCATGTGGTTTGGTAGCCAAAACAATGCCCTTACCCATGATGCACTGCAGGCCCGAGATGCGCAACTCGCTTATAGGAACTGTTGAAGCCATCTCTGCTTCCCCGGGTCCGTTGATTTGGGTACAGGTTTCAAAGAGTGAAATAAACACAAGTACAATCTACTTATGTTCACCTTCTGCGCAGAGTGAGAGATGGAGGCCCCACTCTGATCAACTCTTGCTTCCAGCTCGTTTTATTCAGTCTCAAGGGTGTGTTCAACATATACATATATCATGTCACACATGTATAACATAACATAACAGTCCCTTAGGTCCAAATAAGGAATACTTCTGATTGTAACATGCAACTCATCCTCCCCTGTCTCTGGCCTTCCCTGTCCTCTTCTAATTTATGACCTTGGACTCTCTATGCTTCTCACTCCCTATGTTTTCACTCCCCTAGGCCCCTTCTATGCTTCACTCCCTAAGCTTGACCCCCCTATTTCCACACATTCCAGTTACACACATAGATAGTTTATATTACACACATAGATAGTTTATATTCTACAATTCCCTTTTTGAACTCTCATAAAAGAGTTCACAATCTAAAATGTCCTTCTAAAAATAAGTAGAAATAAGTAAAAATATTACTGTACCACCTGTAAAAGAAAAAATCATTACAAACATGCATGCATCATATTATGCGTCCATGAATTCACACTCTGAGTCCTCATCCTGGTTATAGTCAATTTGCAACAGTGGCATCGTTATCTTTGGATCCTTCTGCTCAATTGCAGAGGTGATGAGGCGCACCATCAGAGAACGAATGCATGGGACACAGCAACATCCACAGGTCACCATTATAGCCACAAATACTGCAATGGAAATCATAACCTGAAAAAGATACAGAAACATCAAAATGTAATATAAAATGTTCGCCAAACGGTTTCTTCTGGGGTGGGAGGGAAGCTCCACCACTCCCAGTGAGAGAGAAACTCAATCACTTCCGCCTTTTCTTCTGCTGTTCTTTCTCCTCTTCAGCTCCCAGGTGTAGACTGACCTGGAGCCTTGCATTCTCACACCTGGGGATTATTCTGCCCCTTCAGTGGTGTGAGAAATCTGATCTTCAGCTCTCAGGTGTAGACTGACCTAGAGCTAATTTCTCTCACCCGGGGATTATTCTGCCCCTTCTTGGGTGAGAGAAGTGGGATTGTCTTCTCCTGTGTTTTCGCTCAGATCCTCCTGGACCTGAGAAAGGGATCGTTGAGGTCGTTTTGCTCCTGCACACTGGCTCCAGTGGTACCAAGTAGCGCCTTTGCCCTTCAGCCTGACTGCATGGGTTGTCCTCTCTGTGACCTGGAATGGACTGGTCCACCTTTGCTCTGACCCCTTTCTTTTGATGACTTTCAGGAGGACCCACTCAGCTTCTGATGTAGTAATTCCAACCCTGGTCTCTGGTTCTGCTGGGATCTGTTTGGAGAATGCTGTAACAAGACTGTGGAGAGATCTGTAATAATCACGATGAGACATAGATTGTTCACACTCAGTGAGAAACGGTAACCTTGTTTGTGGACCTGGGAATGGCCTCCCTGTTTGCAGCTCATGTGGAGTTAAACCATGTTTCTGATTTACAGAACTCCGTACCGACATCAGAGCTAATGGTAAGGGGGTAATCCAATTCATTTTGGACTGTGCACAGATCTTAGCCAATTTCGGTTGTAAGGGTTTGATTCATTCTTTCAACCTTCCCCTGTATTAGGTATTAATTAGTCAACTCAGAGGCAAGAACGACACAGAGTCAGTTTTTAGTTGCGGCAAGGGTAGCTCTGTAGTACATACCACAAAGTATTAACACCCCTCCCTCTCCATCTACACATGGTAGCTCACACACAGCTCAACAAACATTCAGGGTGTGTGTGTGTGGGGTCAGAAAGGCCAGGGCCCACGCGTCCCGATCCCAAGCAGAGAGGGAGTGAGGACTCGTACCAGTCGCTAGATGTTACTGATAAAAGCATAACTCACTCTTGTCTCCATCTCCCTTCCTGTGGCATGTAAGGAGGGAAAAGCACTTACAGCTGACATGAGTGATAAACAATACAAACGTTTTCAAACCCTAACACCCTGTGACTGTGGATGGTACACAGTGCCAAATGAATGTTTCAGTCCCAGAAATTTTTCCACTTCCTTGAGTTCCTCATTTTTGAAATGTGTTCCGTTGTGACACCTTATTTTAGCTGGGAAACCGTGTCTAGGAATATAATGATTTATCAAACACTTCACCACAGATTTGCTGTCTTCCTTTTTTGTAGGCTATGCCTCCGGCCACCCACTAAATGCATCCACACACACCAACAGATATCTGAACCCATTTACTCTCTCAGTCATGTCTGTATAATCAATGATAACCTCTTTTCCTGCTATTGGGTCTACTGAGAACTTTCCAGGTGCTGGCTTCAAGGTTGGTCTAACATTGAACTGCCTGCACATCTCACATGAATTAATCCAATGCACTGCCATTGGTTTCAAAAAAGGATGCCACCAGTGTTCAAGATTTTTCAACATTTACATTGTTCCCACATGTCCTACTCCGTGTGCTTCTTCTAGAGCTACTTTGGTAAGACCTGGTGGCAAGATGGGACGTCCATCTGGGCTTCTCCAGAGACCATTCTGATCTTGTGAGCCCCCTCGTGCCTTCCAAACGGATTTTTCCTCAGGAGAGGCCCCCTTTTGTAGTTTCGTTACTTCTTCCAGGGTGGGTTCTGGTGTCCACCCTGCTTCTGAACACAGCATTATGTGCCTGGGCTGATATCCTGCACACTGTTTAGATGCCTGGTCAGCGGCCCGATTACCTTGTGCTACTCTGGTGTTACTGCTGTCATGTCCTCTGCATTTAATGACGGCTACTTCTTGAGGGAGCAACAAAGCTTCAGCCAACTTTCTCATTTCCTATTCATGTTTAATGGGTTTCTGTCCTGCAGTTCTAAATCCTGTCCTCAGCCACTGTTTAAGTTCTACATGTACTGCTCCTGCAGCGTATGCGGAATCTGTGTAAATGTTAACCTTTTGTCCTGCTCCTAATTTCAGAGCAGCTATTACTGCCAAAACTTCTGCTCTCTGCGCTAATTGTGCATCTGTCAGTTCTTCTGTCTGTACTGTGACAAAATCTGTCCCTGTGTCTTCCACAACCGCGTATGCTGCCTTAAGTCCTTCTGTGTCATGTCTGAAGCAGCACCCGTCTGTGTACAGGTTTCGGGCGTCTGTTAGGGATGTACTTTGTAGATCTGGTCTGATTTTTTCATTAAACTCCACTTTTTCTGTGCAGACATGTGGTGTACCGGTAGTTATTCTATCTGCCATGTTTATCCCTTCATGTGTGTATGTGATGTTTGTGCCTCCAAGATTTTGCTGAGCCCGTGTTGTCTCAGAGCTGTCATGGTGAAACTTTGAGAGTTCACATATGCCACCACACTGTGAGTTGTTAAAACATTCAGAGGGTGTCCCATCACTAAGTAAGCTGTTTTTTGAATTAATTTTGCCAACCCTGCTGCATGTTGTGTATATTGTGGGTGGCGTTTTTCCATGTTATCCATCATTACTGAAATGTACATCAGCATTCTCCTCTCTCCCCCTTTTTTCTGAAACAAAACTCCATTTACTGCCAGTTTTGTTACAGAAACATCCAAATAAAATGGTGTGGTGTAGTCTGGGAGCATAAGGTCTGCAAAAAAAGCATTAGCTAGATCAATACATGTATACCACTGAGGTGAAAGTTCAAGGTTGGAGAGAACAACATAGGGATTTGGGACAGGAACCGTAGGAGTCACCAGAACTGAATTTATTGCTCTTAAATCATGTGCCATGCGGTATTTTCCAGTACCTTATTTCTCTACAGGAAGGATGGGCGTGTTCCATGCTGAGGCTGAGGTGTCTAACACACCTGCTGCCTTCAGGCCTTCAATGGTGTCTCTGACGCCTTCCTGAGCTTATTTTTTGGGCGGATACTGTGGAACCGAAATAAGCAATGGAGATGCAACCTGAAAAGAAACTTAAGTTGGTGACTGAGGTGTCCTGCCAGTCCCCAGCTGCCAGAGAGCGCTTTACCACTCCTCCCAATTCCTTAGCTTGATGCTCAGGATGCAAAGAAAGAGAAACATGAGGAACAGCTTCATCAGACAGTAAATACCATTCTGCTTGGTCAGGTGTTTAAATCAACTGTTGCAGCCACACCCTCAGGAGCCACATAAATAATTTTGGATGAAATAAACCATGTCCTACCTTCTACTGTTTCATTAAACAAATCCTGGTACCATTCAGTGTGACAACGGTCGTAGAACAGAGTGACATGGGGCGGGTCAGGCGGAGAGGTGTAGAGGCAGAGACTTTGAATCTAGGGTTTCCACAGCTGATACACAGAGAAGATGCTGCTTGGAGAAGAAGGTGCAGTCAGCAGTCCCCAGTAGATGTCTGCATATTCCTCTGCAACTGGCTGTAAAAAATATTGTCCATGCTGAAGCATTTGTCCACATGCCAAAAAGGAACCATCTGGAAAAGTTACCGTTAACCCATCAGTACCACACAGCACTGATGCTCCCAGCTTCACTAAGTCTCTGCCCAGCAAATGAACAGGTGTGCTGGGTGAATGCACAAAAGGGTGAGTTACTCTCTGAGTCCCAATCTGAACAGGAGGTGGTACAGTCACAGGCAGAATTTATGCAGCCCCTGAGAAGCCAATCACAGAAACAGTCTTAGTAGAGAGCAGTGGTTTAGGAGGTTGCTGTGTTATGGTGGAATAAGTAGCTCCAGTGTCCACTAAAAATTCAGACAGTTCTCTCCCACCTTTGCAGGCAACATGGGATCTGCTGGGCCCATGCTGCCTTGGTCCTCCTCAGGGGCGTCAGTATGGGCTGTCGTGCCCAATGTCCAGACTGACCGCAGTTGTAGCACACATCTCCCAGTGCCCTGCTGGCTCCACCCCTTCCTCTGGGTGCCCCACACCATCTACTATGACCAGCTGACCACCAACATGCCATCCGCTTCCACAACCGGGGCCTCTATACCTGTAATTATAAAAATAGATAGGGTGGAGGAGGGGGTAACCCCCCTCCTTGCCACTGATCAGTCACAGATGTAGGGGTGTGTGTTGATGGAGATGCAGCTGGAGGAACAGGTTGAGGTGCACTAACATTACATTTTCAGTTTTATCACTTTTTCTCTTATTTAATTTGTCTTTGGCCTCTTTAAGCAGCATTTTAAGGAGCTGATTCTGTAAATGCTCTTTCTCCTCTTTTCTTTTTCTCTGCCTCCTGAGCTGTATGTAAATGGTGAATTAAATGTTTTTCCCACTTTGTGAAGTCTACTCCCTGCAAATCAGGATTATTTTTCATCTTTTGACTCATGTCAACAGGAACTCCTTTTAATATGGCTTTTTAAACAGCTGTCCCATTCCTGTCCCGTCACCCTTAGGATTAACTCCTGTGTGTCTCATCCTCGTGTCCACTGCAGCACTAATGTGCTCTTTATAGGATGCTGATTAGGGTCCCAATTGAATTGAGGGACTGCAACGGAGGCGGATACTGATTTCTTATGGCTTTCCCTCGGGCTGTCATTACACGTGTCAGGGGTGTGTCATCAGGATCCTTACTGCAATCAGCATTCTGTTCTATCTCCCTAGCCACCGAGGGACGCACAGATCGTCCCAAAATTGTTCTAAAGTCACCCAAGGCCAGTGTCATGCCTTTAATCAATGTATCTAATTCCTGTAACCAGACACGTCCACATCCTGCAATAGGTGGCAACTTATCCACTAATGCCTGTACATGTCCCAATGAAAAAGGGACATAATTTGTCATTCCAACTGATGAGGTCAACAACGGACATTGAAATCTGGATGGACCGCTCTGGCTACGAGTAGTCATGGTGTGTGTTCTTCCAGAATCTTTAAACTGTTTTTCTGTCATCTGTTGAGAAGCTTTCCCATATAAATCATGCACTTTTGATTCCAATAGTGCATGACTCTTAAAAGTCTAAACGTTTCTTGTGCTTCTGTCTCTCTTAGGCCCTACTTCAGCTCTTTTGCTTCAACTTTACATTTTATTCCACCAAGTCGCCCTTCCTCATCAGCTTTAATCAACCAACGTTCTTTATCCTTCAGATACCTCTTATATTCTTGGTTCAACCATCTACCTAACGGTTCCCTGTCATCTATTCCTCCTTCGACAATCAATCTCTCCTGCCATGTTGAACAACTTGTCTTTTTTTTCTGTTCACTCTATGGCAATACAGTCACACTCAAGTGCAGCCATTCGCAGCCACTCATTTGTATTCTCGCCTCACTCATATGCATAGTAAATCCAGTTAGACAAATCCGAAAACACAACAGGATATATAGCTTGCGCGCGCGGAGGGCCTTTAACCCTTCCACTCAGCGGGACTTTTTCAATCTCTCCTGGTCCAACCGCTGTGATGCCAAACCCGGTTTGACACCTAGGAATCAACTCTCCGTTGACTCCCTGGAATTCCTTTTACTTAATACTTACTTGTTTTGGGTCGACCCTGTGGTGTTGTAGAACGACGTCTGCCTCGTAGTCAATTAATTATCCTTTAGTCAGTGCCAAATCCCTCTCCTTTTTTTGCATTTTTCTTTTTTTCTTTCAAACAAAACCACTTGCGAACACTATCTGTCTTGTTCTTTCCATCTTATGACAATTACTATGCTTTTTTCTAAAATATATATTTAATGCGTTATCTCAGTCACTCACTCATTCAATTCTGACCAACTTTCAAGACACCAGCACACATTCGACCCCCAGAGGGCTGTTTTTAGTGGTCAGTGTGTGTGTGTGTCTCACAGCTTATGGACTTAAACTATAAATCTTGTCTAATATTTGCCGGAGTGTTGTGTGTCCAGCTTATGCACTTTTCTAACCCTAACAAGTCTGTTGTTGGTTATTTCTCCAACTTAACAGCTCGTGACCAGTATTACAGTTATAACTGCTGTTCACAGCTCTTTAAGAAAAACATGTCAAACTCACAGAACTTTCTATATCTTACGGTGTTATTTCCATCGCTTATATTGTTCCTTCTAAGTTTATGTGTTTATAATCTGAATTTTCACAGAGAAATATTTTGTTAGTCATCAAAAGCAGCAATCAGCAGTCTATCCGTAAGATTTCCAGATAGAAAACTGCATTCATTCACCTGCTTATGAGAGAGCTGCTCTCCACAGCTGCTTCTCCAGTCATACACAAATTTTTACTCACTCCGCCTAATAATGTCTGTAACACAGATTATTTCCTCTGCGCACAGCTCATGAGTTTTTTTTTACCAAAAAGCCTGGTCTTGCTGAATTTTATGTCAGCTCACAGTTCATCACTTCACAGGACTTACTCTCAGACTATGTGTTTGTGCTTTTATTACGTTTGTAATCTGGTTTTACTGAGGCAGAACTCACATAAAACACGGCATTCACACCCAAGTGTTTGTGCCTGATCTCAGTGTATTTACTTTTCTATCGAATTTGAGGTTTCTCACTTCCTCGGGCCTCTAACCCAGCTAACAGTAGACCTCCGTCGAGGACGTACTCTGAACCGCCACGTTCGAGAAACTACTATATTTTTCCACACAATACCACCACTAAGTCTTGTAATTCTCTTAAAACAACATCTTATTCACCAGTTTAAAACAACCTCCTATTCACCAGTTTAAATCCTAGTCTACATTTATGACACTCTTTTTCTTAAGTTTTGGCAGACTCAAACTTACTTAGACATCAGACACAATATTAATTTAGCCTATGGAAAATCCAAAAGCAGAGTTTGATTAAACAGGTTCTGCTTACCTGTTGTGTAGTTTTGGCTAGCCCGTGTCTGATGCCTGTTGGTCCTCGTCAATGGTCCGAATTTCTTTCGCCTGTTGTTCCAAATCCCGGGCGAGCCACCAATTGTTGAAGCCATCTCTGCTTCCCCGGGTCCGTTGATTTGGGTACAGGTTTCAAAGAGTGAAATAAACACAAGTACAATCTACTTATGTTCACCTTCTGCGCAGAGTGAGAGATGGAGGCCCCATGCAGCTGCAGGCCCAACTCTGATCAACTCTTGCTTCCAGCTCGTTTTATTCAGTCTCAAGGGTGTGTTCAACATATACATATATCATGTCACACATGTATAACATAACATAACAGTCCCTTAGGTCCAAATAAGGAATACTTCTGATTGTAACATGCAACTCATCCTCCCCTGTCTCTGGCCTTCCCTGTCCTCTTCTAATTTATGACCTTGCACTCTCTATGCTTCTCACTCCCTATGTTTTCACTCCCCTAGGCCCCTTCTATGCTTCACTCCCTAAGCTTGACCCCCCTATTTCCACACATTCCAGTTACACACATAGATAATTTATATTACACACATAGTTTATATTACACACATAGATAGTTTATATTCTACAGAAGCAGTGGGCTGCCATTGCACTCAAAACAATACCTAGTTGGATGAACGTAATTTGATTGTGGCACCTATTTCCACGTAACTGAATCAAGTACAATGACCCATTTTTAAAAGTGTCAAATTAACACATTGGCCATTTGGTGATTGAATTCAATTATATTGCGTTGGATCAACATATTCACTACCCATTGAATGCAAATGTTTTATTTAAGTACGTAGAGCTTAAGCTGTTTTAACTCTTCCTACACAACTTAAGTTGGCCATTTGAGGTCTTCCAGAAGATACTTCTAAATCTAGATGGACAAAGGCTCTCTCCAAAAGGCACAGTTGGAGTTGATTTGCTTTTAAATCTCCTTAGGGGAAATTACGAGTACCTCTAAACTCAAAACTCCTATTTATTTTTATTGTTAAATACTTGGTTGGTTCTGTCTCACCTGTGCGTTCGTTCACACTATCTGTCGAAACGCGTTGATCCACCTTCCTGGTGCCCCTCGGCCGATTCGGCGGTTATCAACACAGAATTCACTGTGCAGGATTTTTGTTCTCCAGACGTTCTGGAGGCTGCGCAGACTGAAACCCCACACGCACCGCTGGGCCCCAGGCGGCAGATTTCTAGCGATCCGGCTCGAAGGACCAAAGAAATGTTAGGGTTAAAAAGCTGATAAATACAGATCACTGCGAAATAAGACACAAGGTGAACCAAGTAAGTTTGACTTGCAAGGGAGAGAAAGTCCTCTGCAGGACAGCAACTTCCTTCTCACAAAGCACAAAGGGAGAAGTCCTTGCACCGGCCTTTTATTTACAACTCACATTCCTTCAACTTAAAAGCGGGAATTGGTTCACCCAGTACTTATAATATTTCAACAAAAAAAAGTAGTCATTCCCATATATGGTATGAGCATTTCATGTCCAGGGATTGATCCACTCCAGACCACATTCCTTAACTTTCCACAAACCCTTTGTCCACACTAAAGCCAATCACAAGAATCATCTTCACTAGAGTAGAACTTAAAACATAAACCTTGCTTAAACTAAATAATGATAATGTTTATACATTCAGACACATTAAGTGAGAAAGTGTATCTAAAACGTTTGACCAGTAGTGCCTGTACTTCTCAATATATAAACTTTACTGAATATATCAAAACAACATCCAGCCGTTTATACTGTAACATCTCAGATGTTTCAAACATTTCTTCAACATGAAAACCCTTAACTACACAGATTTTGTTTTCTTAATAAGGCACAAATTTAATGCATAAATTACATCCATTAGCAGGCGTGTTAGTGGTGCTGAATGCAGGAGTTGTAGCCATATATCTGCGGCTGACGAAAATTGTGCATTTTTCAGCCTCGACGAAAATCTGATGCTTAACTAGGTGTTTCCTGAGATTAGAAGTATTCCCCCCAATGGCCTTGCACTTCATGAATTTTACAGCGACCGTAATATGTTTGAGCATTCAAACCTTAGCTCTTCTCCATTCTAGTGTGGATTCTCATGTGTTTGTTTAAACTTCCTTTTTGGCTAAATCTTTGTCCACATAGATCACAACAGAAAGGCTTCTCTCCAGTGTGGATTCTCATGTGTGTGTTTAAACTTCCTTTTCGGCTAAATCTTTGTCCACATAGATCACAACAGAAAGGTTTCTCGCCAGTGTGGATTCTCATGTGTTTGCTTAAATTTCCTTTTATGTTAAATCTTTGTCCACATAGATCACAACAGAAAGGTTTCTGTCCAGTGTGGATTCTCATGTGTCTGTTTAAATTTCCTTTTATGTTAAATCTTTGTCCACATAGATCACAACAGAAAGGTTTCTGTCCAGTGTGGATTCTCATGTGTCTGTTTAAACTTCCTTTTTGGCTAAATCTTTGTCCACATAGATCACAACAGAAACGTTTCTGTCCAGTGTGGATTCTCATGTGTTTGTTTAAACTTCCTTTTCGGCTAAATCTTTGTCCACATAGATCACAACAGAAACGTTTCTGTCCAGTGTGTATTCTCATGTGTGTGTTTAAACTTCCTTTTCGGCTAAATCTTTGTCCACATAGATCACAACAGAAAGGTTTCTGTCCAGTGTGGATTCTTATGTGTGTGTTTAAACTTCCTTTTTGGCAAAATCTTTGTCCACATAGATCACAACAGAAAGGTTTCTGTCCAGTGTGGATTCTCGTGTGTGTGTTTAAATTTTCTTGTTGGCTAAATCTTTGTCCACATAGATCACAACAGAAAGGTTTCTGTCCAGTGTGGATTCTCATGTGTCTGTTTAAATGTCCTTTTCGGCTAAATCTTTGTCCACATAGATCACAACAGAAAGGTTTCTGTCCAGTGTGGATTCTCATGTGTATGTTTAAATTTCCTTTTCGGCTAAATCTTTGCCCACATAGATCACAACAGAAAGGTTTCTGTCCAGTGTGGATTCTCATGTGTTTGTTTAAATGTCCTTTTCGGCTAAATCTTTGTCCACATAGATCACAACAGAAAGGTTTCTGTCCAGTGTGGATTCTCATGTGTTTGTTTAAACTTCCTTTTCGGCTAAATCTTTGCCCACATAGATCACAACAGAAAGGTTTCTGTCCAGTGTGGATTGTCATGTGTGTGTTTAAATGTCCTTTTTGGCTAAATCTTTGTCCACATAGATCACAACAGAAAGGTCTCTCTCCAGTGTGGATTCTCTTATGCATGTTTAAAGTGCATTTTCCAATAAAGGTTTTTCCACAGTCTTCACAGCTAAACTTCAGTGCTGTCTGGACTTTCCTTGGCGATGCCACATTTTTCTTCGCTGTGAAACATTTCTTCATATCCAGCGAGCTTAAAGATCCCATTTCTGTATTTATCATGTCTTTCTGAAGAAAGCCACGGTGAACCAATTGTTCAGCAAACTCAGGTGAGCTAAAAGTTTTGTTAATGTTTCCATCAGACTCAGGAACTCTGCTGTCCTTCCAGTCATTGTCCATGTCCTTAGATCTCAGTCCAGAGTCTGACAAGTGTTTGAGCTCAGAGACTGGGTGCTTTACATCATCGGACTTTTCATCCTTTTCTGAGGAAATGGAACCATGTCCACGATCTTGTATCTTAATGGATTCTTCTCCTCCATCGATGTCTTCTGGAAGCCCTCTACCTTTAATTTGGTCTTGATAAAGCTGTGAGAGCAGAGGGGACTGTTTATCATCCTCACTCTTTATGGGAGTAGCAGTGACTGGAAACCTGATGGCATTAATCTCCTCCTTCCCATTGAGCCGCTCTCCCCCCAGACTGGTGTAGACCTCCTCCTGTTCCTCCTTTATGTGGTGGGGCTTTGGGTCATGTAGGCCAGCACAAGGTCTGTGGTTTGCGGGAGCTGCTTCTTTAACCATCAGCATCTGCTTAACATCTGCAGGAAACACTGAAACACATCATGCATATTAGAACGTTTTTTTGACTTCAGCCTGGATTGAGTAATTTTTTAATAAAGATATACATTAAATTCTTTGATTTAATTACCATTTATTCTTATCATTTTATTTTGCATTGTTGCATCTTATGTCTGTTGATTTATGTCATGGTCTATTCACTTATTCTCAACAACCACATACTGAAACCATTTTTGTCTTTCCACCTGGCATCTTTTATGTCTCCATCTTGCTTTTCTACGATTGTTTCCAGTTTGCCGCATAATTCATATTTTTAACTAGTTTCTATGTGGAATATTCAGGTTTTAAAGCAGGTACGATAAGCAATGAACATGTCAAGTTTTTCTCTGTTTAAATATTTATTTTAAAAACAATGACAGAATTCACACCAGATGTTGGCAACTATCAAATACTCATATAATAAGAAATTAAAGCCAATTATTCCACAAAGAACGTTAAGGGTAAAAACTTGGAATGACACAGAGAATAAGTATTTAACATATGAAGAAATGGATGTCTGAAGGTGTATAAAAAGCCAAACAACCATATTAAATCTGTCAGCATTTAGAAAGCATCTTTTATATGTTCAAATAAATATCAGCTGGTTTAAAATTTATTGATACCCTGTAAGAAGGTTTCTTATTACTAAAGTATTGCAGAGGGGTAAACCTGGTAAAAGAAAAGAAACTTTCACAAAAAGGTCTTACTATTGCAAAACATACTAATGGCAATGGTTACAGCTACATTTCTACGCTTCTGAATGTTCCATTGAGTGCTGCTCCAACCAACTTCCACTGAAGTGGAAAGGACAATTTCAACGTAGACCAGTCAAAGCCAGGTGCCCCTAGAAAGACTTCCGTTCTCATCTAAAATTCTTGAGAAAATAGCTGCTAATCAAATGTGTGAGCATTTACACAGCAATGATCTGTTTGAAGAGTTTCAGTCAGGTTTCAGAGCTCATTATAACACTGAAACAGCTCTGGTGGAAGTCAATAATTATATTCTTATGGCCTCAGATAATGGACTTGTGTCCGTACTTGTCCTGATAGATCTCAGTGCTGCATTTGATACAGTTGATCACAATATTCTCTTAGTAAGGCTGGAATACGCTGGGGGAACAGGGGAACAGCACTAGGCTGGTTTAAATCTTATTTCTCAGAGAGATTCCAGTTTGTTCATGTAAATGATAAATCATCTTCAAACCTAAGGGTTAATTGTGGAGTACCACAGGGTTCAGTACTTGGGCCAATTCTCTTTACTATATATATGCTTCCAATAGGTAAAATTATCAAACAGCATGGGATAACATTTCCCTGTTATGCTGATGATACTCAGCTTTACTTATCCAGAAATCCTGATGAGTCCAACCAGTTAGATAGACTACAAGTATGTCTTGAAGACATAAAAACTTGGACGATTTTAAATGTACAACTTCTAAACTCAGACAAGACAGAAGTTGTCGTGTTTGGGCCGGAGTATTTGAAAAAGAAACTGCTCAGTCAATCACTTAATCTGGATGGCATTAAATTGACCTCTGGTAATAAAGTAAAAAACCTTGGTGTTATTTTCGACTAGGACGTGTCATTTAAAATCCCATATTAAACAGGTTTCTAGGATTTCCTTCTTTCACCTCCAGAACATTGTCATTATTAGAAATATCCTATCCAGGAGTGACGTTGAAAAACTAGTCCATGCATTTGTTACTTCAAGGCTGGACTATTGTAATTCTTTACTATCATGATGTCCACAAAATGCAGTTAAAAACCTTCAGCTGATCCAAAATGCTGAAGCAAGAGTTTTGGTGAAAATTAAAGGGAGATCATATTTCTCCTATTTTAGCTTCCCATCATTGGCTCCCTGTCAAATCCCGAATAGAATTTAATATTCTCCTCCTCACATATATAGCCCTAATGAACTAGCTCCATCATACATCAGAGATCTGATTGGTCCATATGTTCCTAACAGAGCACTTTGTTCTCAGACTGCAGGCTTACTGGTGGTTCCTAGAGTATCTAGAAGTAGAATGGGAGGCAGATCCTTTAGTTATCAGGGTCCTCTCCTGCGGAACCATCTCCCAGTTTTAGTCCATGAGGCAGAAACCCTGTCTACTTTTAAGGCTAGGCTTAAAACCTTCCCTTTTGAGAAAGCTTATAGTTAGAATGGCTTAGGTTATTCTGAGCTATCTCTGTAGTTATTCTGCTATAGGCTTAGGCTGCTGGAGGACATAAAGACCACTTTCACTCCCTCTGCTACATTCTCAAACCACTCTTCAATTTTGCATTATTTGCTGTTATTTCAGCTTTTAACTTTATGTTCTCCCTCTTTTCTCTTCCTAGAAGCTACACCTGGCCTGACTCTGTGTCTACTTGTGACATCTTCCTGGAGGGGGACATCAGCCAAACCTCTGCTGCCAACAACTTAATGATCACCTTCTACCGATGATACACTTGGCCCCGTCTTTCAGTGTTTAACCCCATCTTTCTCCTAAACATAGCTACTGACTGAGCTTTTACTATCACCAACTACTAATAATAACTTTATGTGCTCTCTTTCATACACATACATGCATGCTCAGTATGAGGGATGCTGCAAAGTCAAAGTCAATGACAGCGACTGTCCACTGTCTCTACATGCTAATCCAGGAGGAGTGAATGGTACAAGTCACTGACTCGATGCAATCTGCTGGGTTTCCTTAGATAGGACATTTCTTTTAACCAATTTAAATAAATAACTGAATTGACTGCACTGTTTGAAAGTTAGGATTAAATGGAATGTATGTACCTGACTTGAAATCTGTATTTGATTGAATTGACTTTGTAAAGTGCCCTGAGATGACAAGTGTTGTGAATTGGCGCTATATAAATAAAACTGAATTCCGACAAAGGAGTAAAAAGAATAATCAAACAAGTTGTCCAAGAGTCAAGGTCTTACAAGGAAGGCTTGGTCCAACAAGTGTTTAGCAAGAATCATAGCTGTAGCAATGGAAATTGGGTCATACACAATAAGTTAATTATGAAAACTGCTGGAACGCTGTGGCAAGGCAAAGAAACGACCTGGCATCGGAGGAGAAATGGGTAGAAATACTGGAGAAACAGGTGAGTGAAATGATCAGACAATTGTGGTAAGCTGAGCAACGTGGCCGATCACAAATCATGACACTAAGTCCTACTACGGTTTTCTGAAAACATAACGGTGATTGTTTTAATTTGATAATGAAACCTTTGGATGTCAGATGTTTGATTTAAACAAAACATAAATAGCAACAACCTCTGTGAAACGATGCACTTCATTACCTGAGTAACTTTATGTTTAGGAAAACGAAAAACAAGCCAATTTTGCCTTTATGGTCTGGCTACTGGCTCCTGTATAGCTATCCATTGTTGCCATGGCAGGAACTGTGCTATGAACTGTGCTATGTCCCTGTCTCCCAGCCTCATTGTTCCTTTCCTTGAATGTTACTCACTGCTTCATAATCCTGGTAGAAAAACCTGTTTCCAATGGAACGCTGTGACAAGAGCATACTCCTGGAATACGAGTACCACGGCAATCCTGGTTCATAACAAAGTCATTGAAATCTATGCGTCTTGAAAGGGTTACAAACATTTCAAAGGATTTGGTAATCCAGATAACCACCGTGAGAGCCATCCTCCATAAAAAGAGACAATGTGGAACAACAGAGAACCTTTCCAGGAGTAACCTGCCTACCAAAAATCTCCAATAAAACTCATCTAATAGGTCACAAAAAAACCCAGGACAACATCTAAACCACTGAAGGCATGACATTCCTTATTTAAGGTCAGTGTTCTAGACTGAACAATAAGAAAGACCCTGGTTTAAAATGGCATCAAAGGAAAGGTTCTATGGCAAAAAAAGCACAAAAGGGTCATCTCCCACTGGCAAAGTCAAACATGATGGAGATAAACCACCATGCATACAACCACACCTAAGGGCAATTTAAAGACACCAATTTAGGCTTCACCATTTAGGCTTAGGCTACTGACACCATCATGTACAATACAGCAAATACTTATTCACCTCATTTACATCTTCCTTCTATGTATTTAGCGTTTACATTTGTGTACTTTATCTTGTCTAGAGTTTGTATTTATGTAAATGTTTTTTGTGTTTTCCCATTTCTGCCAAATTTTTATTTTTGAAAGCATTTTACAGTCAAAATATTGAAATAATTCTGTACTGTATTGTTTGTAACTGTTCACCTTTTATTCATGGTTGTTTCTATTATTTATCCTTCCTAGTATTATCTCACTAGAGGCACATCTTTACCCTGTCCTGTCCAATTGATCTCCTTGACTCCAATTATAACCACACATTTTTGACGTAAAACAGTAAACGCTTTGTTACTTGGTAGAAACGATGAACGAAATGGTGTTTATAGGACCGTGAATACAGGGGGAACGGTATCTGACAAGATGTAGAGACCCATTGAGATGCATTACCTCTTTTTAAGAGAGAGGACTTTTTTTATGGGGTGCGTAGACCTTTCAGGAAGTCTCTCGACTGAATGCAATTAATAGCTGGGGATGCTGAAAATGACAATAAATACATAACTATGCATTGACAACAGTATAGATATCTGTAGTTTCTCTCTCTCTGTAGTCAAAAGTTTGGACTCACCTCAGTCATTCAATGGCTTTTCCTTATTTTTATTACTTTCTACACTGTAGATACACAGTGAAAACATCAAAACAATTAAGCAAACGTATGTAAAATTGTGAAAAATCTCAAAACATCTTGTATATCTTAGATTCTTCTTAACAGTCTCCCTTTGCTTTAATTACTGCTTTGCATTTTCTCTATGAGCTTCATGAGGCAGTCACCTGAAATGGTTTTCCATTCCTCTGGGAACTCTTTCAAGACTGCTGGAAAACCATTTTTCCAGTCGTATTTGCACTCATACAGCGTTTAACCGCTAGTTTAAAACATTTGGACGTAACAATGCTTCAGCTATTTTGTTGTTGGTACAGAAAGCAGAGAACGTGAGCCGTAACTGCAAACCACGCAGCAGAGAACATCTTCCTGAGAAATTTATTGAGATAAGAACCTGTGCGATAGGCATAACGCACAAAACGGCATAAACTGCGATAAATGGTTGGCTCAAATATTTACGTTTATGGTTAACATAACGCTTTGTCAATCACACGAAAGCTTGGAGTATTTGACCAATCAAATGAAGTCCTTCATGTGTTTGGCTAATCGGATGGATCTCTTTACATTAGATGCTGGCCCCCTATGTAGACGCGAGTGTACAGCAAAGAACTAAGCAATTTTAGTGAGAGTCGCAATGGCTGAGAGCAAGACAAGTGAGGAAACTGTAAGTAACGAAGGACTCGTGGTTAAAAAATACTGCACGTTTCTTATTTGGAAATATTTTGGTTTTACGAGAGACGAGGTTTTACAGAGGTACTCTGCAAGACATGCCAAACGCATGTAACAACTACGAGAGGAAACACGATGAATCTTCATTGTCACCTCCAACCACAAAGACCTGTATGAGGAGTTTCAAAAAGCAAGCGGTAGCAAAGTAAAAGTTGCAAACTTTATGACAGGTAAGACTACAACAGTCCAGCAGACGTCCATGTATCACTACTTCTTGTGATGGAAATTCTTGCAGTAAGCATTCCACAGTGTATGACCTTTGGTTTACCTCACTCCAGTGAACATCTGTGTTAGAGGAGGAAGCTGTAAAAGCCATTATCAGAAGTTTAATGGTTAAGGGCATTTGTTAGGGTGATGCCTCAGGGAGAGTAGATGGTTGTTCCTAGGTAACCTAGTCACCTCTGAACCCGAGAAGGGTCTGGGGTCATAAAACACAGACACTTTGAAGTGTTGAGATAACACTGTCATGTTCTGGTATAAATACTGTGTGTAAATGTTGATCGGGGCTCTGTTTCACTGACTAACCTCAGTGTCAGGGTCTTCAAACGCTGAATGCCTTTGAATAAAACTTATAAGACAAAGTCCGGATTTTCTCTTGTTATGAGTCAACTTCTACCCACTTTGATGAGAAAATTCCACAACAATTTTAGCGTCACGAACAGGATCTAGCGTGCCAGAGGAGACCGCAGGAGGGGGACACGGACGCCTGGCCAGCCTGGAGACGTTGTCCTCAGTCCACCTCCATATTACGGTAGTGGAGTCCGGGTGTCCGCCTGCGGCTTCTGGCTGATTAGATCCGAACAATTTGTCGTCAAATATATCTGGGTGAGAAGTTGCTCTGTATGATAGAATGTATATTATTATTTTTATTACACATTAACCATCATCTCCTAACTAATTAATTAGGTTCCAGAGTTGCGAGAGGGAGGACATCAGCTGAGGGCCCGGTTACCCTGCAAAAGGAATGGCAGGGAGGTTCTCATTGGTAACAATGGGATAAAGCAAAACACAGGGTTTTGCGGGTGGTTTTTAGCAATTTTCTACACCTCATAAAGGAGAAAAGCCAGTGGGCAGACGTGCCGCTGAACGGGTAAAAAAAAAAAATGGTTCCGGAACCTTGAGGCATCAGGGGTGTCTCCTTCTTCATACTCTGATTTATAAAATAATGAAAGGAAAAAGTGGGAATGATTGTGTTAAATGTGCTTTAATTTGGAAGATAAGTTTGGTTTTTCACAGCGTGGAAGTTTGAGTGTAAATAAGTTAAATAGTTTAAAAAGTTTCAAGTAAAACAGTTGATGGAAAAATAAATAAAAAAACATAAGAAAAGATTAAAAAGCAGAGTGCATCAATTAAGGGTTTAAAGAGTTAAAACTTTCCTGAAGGAAGTTTTGTTTGTCTTAAATATTGCGATCAGTCGGGAAAGAAGGTAAAAGTGAAAAGGGACATTAGAGATGCGAAAAGAAAGTTGTTTTAGAAAGGAGTATAGTGCATGTTGTGGAAGGAAGTGACAGGCAGGGGGACAACTGACTGACTGACTGATAATATTTCTTTGTACAAAATCTGAACCTATACTAAACTTTTCTTCTGCCTCTCTCACACACAAATACACACATATATGGGATTTGAGTTCAACATCTGCGTTTTTGAGTCTGGATTTTAGAAACCTGCCCTTCTCTATGGCTACTACACCAGAGATGCTTCTCCAGCACGGCCTGAAAGAGAGAGATCTGCCTTCCTGCATGTTGAAAATCGCAGTGTGACTTTCTACAAGGAAAAAAAAAAACGAAACTCAGAAGAAGTCTGGCCCGAACCCACTGAGATGGACAACTATCCATGCTGTTTGCAAGAGCCAGAAGAGTGATACACTGGATTTATATTGAAAGCATCTTATGCGGGCAGAAGAGAAACCGGAGCAAAGTTTCTTCTTTCTCCCTCCTGGAGAAGTTAAAGTGGACAAAGAATGAGTGAATGTCTCACCAACAGACCGGGGAAGGGCCTGGTTGTTTTTTGGACTGATAGAGGACTGTGTGCCATTACAGTCTGACTCTGGAGCGATTAAGAAACTGATGGGGGTAACGTACAAACACACACACATTTGCATAAATCCTTTCCTATTTTCTGCAATGAAGAACGCTTATTAACCGCTGCTCGTGTGACGCTTGCTTGACGTTGACAGATATAGCGGGTTAAAATATTATTTTAGGGTTAGAAAAGTATCTTTAAAAGGGTGATAACTTAACTCATTTGATACTTTCCGGTTAATTCTTTCAGAGAAGCAAGTTCTCTTTCGTCGTGGAATATTCAGGGTCAATTATTATAGTTATTAAAAGTTATGAAAAGCAGAGGAAGTTACAACATCTCCAAAACTCAGCAGTAACCATGTGTTTCTATGTTATTCTCAGGACAGATCTCATGAAGGAGTATTTTTAAAACCCAGCGAATGCGTAAAACCTGATGGGTTTCTCCTTCAGGTATAATTTTCTGTTGTCAGATTTTGTATTCCATAAATCTAATGGGTAGAGACCTCATTAAAACAGGCTTAGTTCTACTGCAGATGGTCTTCATACAGTCTCTGACACAGTATTTACAGTTTGGTGCAGTTTTTGTCCGCAAGTGTTAACTGACGCTTATGGAAAGTACAAATTCATTGTTTTTCACAGCAGCTGCTGGGAAGAGGTTATATTAGGTTTTTCTTCCCTCTTCTGATTCATGCAGCGTGTTGATTTACACTGTACCTTATATCAGGTCCTGACAAAAAACTATGAAAGGTTTGGTTCTGCAGGTTCTTTTTTCTCCCTTTGGAGAAGGAAAGAGAAACCTGATCAGTTCTGTGTTGCATAGAAATATTAAAACACTTGTTGTTTTCTAAGATATCACCGGCTAAAACTTTTAAAACTTTTGAGAGTTATTGGTTTTGTTAAACACATTTTCCTTGGTAAAACAAACCTTTAAAATGAGTATGAAAAAATTGGGTTATTTAGAAAGAATCTGATTGGACAGTGGTACCACACAAAAATTAAACTAATCTCATGTTTCCTAAAAGACTGCATGAAAAGGCCTTCAGAACCGTGGAGTTATTTTCCACCACAGTAACAAGTTTTTTTAAGCATGCTTTTTCTTTATTTTAAAACAGATCTGGTTTTTGTTTTGTTTTTGGTTTTTTAGCATAATGTTGTCTAAAGCTTATTATGAACTGGGTTAGAAGCAAATATGTTCTGAGGTAAATTAGGAGCTGTGAACTAATAATTTTAAATCTGATTATGGTCCAAGCAGAAACAATATATTTAGCCAATCCTTCAATCTCTGCAGAAAGTTAACACCATTGTTCAATGCAGTAGTACTCAACTTGTGGTTCCTGGACTCCTGAAGCCTGTAAGCCATAGATTTTGGGTTCATAAAATTATAATACTTAATTAAAGGTAGGCTGATTACTTATTAAAATAGATCTAAGCCAATGATGAGTTCCAGTCATTTGGTGACTTTGAAATGCAATAATACTCAAAATTTCTACTCTGGGGAACACAGATTGGGGTTGAAGAGTTTAGTTTTGGAACCAAGGTTAGGATTTTTATAACAGAATCAAGACAAGTAAAATCCTTCATTTTAGGAAAAGAAAAGAAATAAAGGTCCTCTTAACAGTAAGAGGATGGTCGGCTCAAACTCAAGTCTCCTTGTTTGATTTCTTAGGGTTTAAAGATTAAAGGAATATATAGGAATACAAAGGTACACAAGGTGATTTCAGATTACTAAGAGATAAAATATTGGAACATTTATCCGCATTTGGATTGTAAAAGAGGGATTCTAGTAATAAGTTCTCCCCAACTCTCAAAATTTAAATAGCCAAATTAAAGAAAATGATGTTTGTTCTTTTTTGAAACATTATGTGGGGAAAAGTCCAGTTTGGAGACAAGCTTCTTATCTTAATTTCTGATTAAGTCAAACACTGCAGTTTTGTTTAGTTTGGGTATAACATGAAAATGTCAACGCTGACTTTTCTAATTTCCCCTTGGGGATCAATAAAGTATCTTTGAATTTGAATTGAATTAAAAATACTTCTTTGCATTTAACTTGAAATTCTGCAATGCAGCTGCGATCAAATTGAGCCAAACAAAAAGAGAACTATAACAATAACTCTCAGGATTGTAGTTATTATTATTACAGAGTTACAGTACAAAGAATTAGCAAAAGGTTTCAGCATCAGTAAATTTGGATTCATATAAGAGAAAACTGTTGCTGTGCTTCTAAATACTTTGAGATCTTTTTGGACTATGTGCACTCATTTTTAAAAAGGATCCTGACGATTGTCATAACAAAATTGATCAATTATAGCATTAAAAGATATGGCTGAGAAAACATATTCTGAAAAGAGATTGTTAAAAATTTCTTTGAATTCTTGAAGCTTCAAATTTGGCCATTTGTTTGTCTCTGATGTTTTGTCTTTGTTTTGTTGGTATGAATGTTTGATTATATGTTGCATGAAACAATAATCCATGTTTAGAATAATGTTTCTAAATCTCAGATTGATTAAACCTTGAGTTTTCAGGAGAGTTAAGAAGCAGCTTGTTTCTGAGGTAGGTGCATGTTAACAGTTTTGCAGTTTAAGTTACACTAATGTGGGATGGGATGAAGAAACTGTGGGTCCGCCCATAGGCTGTCAATCAAAGGTTAGTTCTGCCTGACTCCGCCCACCTACCAGGTTGGTTCATGCCTTTGTTGTCATGGTAACGCTCAGCACCTCCCTTCCTGAGTTTTAACATTGTTTAAGAGACAATAGAATCAAAATGCTTGTAGTGATTGCTGCCTTAAAAACATGTTTGTTTGTTTTTTTGTATAATGATTAAGGATGTAGCATGACTTTTGGATTTATGTGTTTTATTGTTAAAAGGTTAATGAAATAGTTTAAACTAGTTTGAAGAATTGGTTTTGCATACAGAATCATTGGTGATTTATTAGATTGAAAGTTTCCCTGGTACCATTAAACTAGCTGACAGTTCCAGATATGCAAGAGTAAGGAATATATTTTTGATAAAGAATCTGAGTCATAACTTTATACTTGGTGGGAATTATTTATTAGATTCGAATTTGTAGGGTTTATGCATCTGAATTACATTAGATGTCCATTAATCTAATACTCATCTTTGTACAAGACAAATCAAGATGATATGTGACTAATTTCCAAGTGAGACATTGATGAACTGAATAACTAAAGTTTGTGTTTAGTTGTTAATGGAACTGAATTGCGGTTAAAAACATCTGGATTTTCTTTATGTTGCTTTCGTTAAATTCATAGAGACACATAGTTATGTCAGAATTCATTTCTTTGGTTCTAGGTTATGTGATCTTGGTTACTAAAACATTTTTGTACAAACTTTTTGCTGGATTGTCACATGGGTTGGACCCTGCGCCAGAAGAGGGGAATGTCAGAATAAAGTAACATGGGGTTCCAAAAGTTGTAGCACTCATGGGAAAAAGGGTAGCTCATACCTCCAGTGAGGACTTAGTGACAATGCAAGAGAGACGTTGTACTTTGTTTATATAAATGGTGCATAGCTTCCTAAGACCACATTCTGAAAACCTCTCTGAAATTATGGTGTTGATTGTTTGTGAAATTTTATATCTCCACAGATTAGACCATTTTTGAAATTCTTTGTGGGTTTTCTGAAACTATGAAATATTGACCTGTAATCAGACCTTCCACAAATATCAGGCCACATTTTTGATATTCAGAATATTTAGCTGATGGTCATTGTTAGTATATCAGGTGAAGTCAGAAGATCAATTCTTTGGATTTTGTTGGATGTATTGATGAAGTTCATGTAGTTAAGCACTTAGGTTTGAGAATGGGACTTTGAATTGAAAATTAGCCAAGCGTTGTGAAGGCTCTACCTATTGTTCTCACTTATGTGAGATTGAGACAAAGGACACAGGCAAATCTCAGTCCTTTTGAAGTGCTGTGTGGCAGGTCTCCTAATTTGGACATGGGGATATTGCCAAGATAATATTTTTCCACATCTTTGTGTGAAGATAGGATGTTGTTTTACTGTCAAAACCTGTCCACTGTGTTTTCTCAAGTTTCACAGATGGTGAAGGCTGCATTACCAGAAACAACCACTTCCACCCTCCAGTCCTTTATTCCTGGCGACTGGATTCTGGTCAGAGAATTTAGGAGAAAACACAGGAAGTCCAGGTGCTGGAATGGCCCATATCAGATCCTACTAGACACCCAGGAAAGCTGAAGGAAAGCTGCAAGAAAGCTCCAGCTCCTCCAGCTTCATCTGGCTTCCAGGACACAAGTCATCTTCTAACTGGATCATCCACGGCTGAAAGGTGTGAGGACAGCGGACCACCACAAGACAAAGAACTGTAAGCTGATCACTGGCGAGTGATTGAACAGGTGGTTGAAGAACACTGTTCTTACAAGGGCACAATAATCCCTTGGGGAATGCAACGTTATTTCAGAATCTACTTAAGGCCATCGCATTGCCTGAAAGTTAGAAATCATAAGGTCATTTGCCTCACTGCACACACACCACAGTGAGAGATTCTTTCCTCCCACTTTGACAGCGAAACTGACTCTGAGGAGGAAATCTCGGATGCTTTTATCTAACTTTTATGTTTATTGCTTGATATTTATCATTATGGTATTATTACAAATTTGAATGTGTTCAATTCCACCGTTGTTCAGTTGGACTATGGAAGCCTAACTTCTAGCAGGTTAGAGTTCCTGTTTCTAAATATATTTCTAGAGGAGCTTCCTATGACCGCCCACCTGTACCAGACTGGTAACAGAGCAGCTTGAAGCCACTCAGGAGAGTCAGCAGGATTTTTTTTTGTTTTTGTTTTTTAAGTTGTGTTTATAATTTGTTAATTTTCCTTTAGTTGTGATTATCTTGTAATCAGAAGAAGGGAGTGTGATGGAAATTCTTGCAGTAAGCATTCCACAGTGTATGACCTTTGGTTTACCTCACTCCAGTGAACATCTGTATTAGAGGAGGAAGCTGTAAAAGCCATTATCAGAAGTTTAATGGTAAAGGGCATTTGTTAGGGTGATGCCTCAGGGAGAGTAGATGGTTGTTCCTAGGTAACCTAGTCACCTCTGAACCCGAGAAGGGTCTGGGGTCATAAAACACAGACTCTTTGAAGTGTTGAGATAACACTGTCATGTTCTGGTATAAAAACTGTGTGTAAATGTTGATCGGGGCTCTGTTTCACTGACTAACCTCAGTGTCAGGGTCTTCAAACGCTGAATGCCTTTGAATAAAACTTATAAGACAAAGTCCGGATTTTCTCTTGTTATGAGTCAACTTCTACCCACTTTGATAAGAAAATTCCACAACATTCTAAAAAACATCTAAGCGGTACAAAGACATAACTGAGGCCATTGCATGTTATTTGGCTAAGGACATGATGCCCATGAATACAGGAGACGGGATGGTTTCGTCAGTCTGATAAACACATTGGTCCGAATACCACATCCCGTCACGGAATTACTTTTCCCATGTCGCCATTCCGCAAATGTATGAAATATGCCGTAAGACAGTAAAATCCGAACTGAGCTGAGCTGAATACTATGCAAGTACTACAGACCTTTGGTCAAGTCGCACAACAGAACCGTACATGAGTTTTACTGTGCCCTTCCTCCCCAAAGACTTTGAACTAAAAACACAGTGTCTAGAGACAGCGTATTTTCCAGAGTCGCACACCAGTGAAAATACATCCCTTGGATTACGTGAGGTGTTGTCCAGCGGGGATCTTCAAGATCACCAACAAGTATGTATCACTTTGGACAATGGTGCAAACATTGTGAAAGCTACAGAACTAAACAACTGGGTCAGGCTTCAGTGTTATGGACACAGACTGCACCTTGCAATCGGTAAGTTTATTAATGGCTGTGGTAATAAACATCCGTTTAGCACTGTAAATGTGTTCTACATAATCAGATCATTTTGAATAGCTCTAATAGATTTAAATGAACATTTTGATTATATTATTGATAAGGATAGTGCTCAATTTGTCATGATTTTGTTTTCTTTGGTTATTGTATTGAAACTAATGGGAGAGAATGGAGTGGAGAAACTACACTGTTCATACACAGATAAATTTATTAAACTGATACTCTAGTGCAGTATAAAATACATTAAACAGATAACAAATAAACTGCATATACAGTATTGGACAGCATGCTGCCTTATAATTAATTGAATTTCACATCATTTGTTTTTATTGTTTTAATTCAAATATATATATATGAATTTAGATCAGTCAAATTTTAATTCAGATTAAATGTGCTAAAAGATAGAAACAGTTTGAGAAACATTCCTTTAAGAGTGTGATCGCTTCTGGGGACCAAGAACCGGAGGAACTCCGAGGCATCTGACCGCCAGCAGGGTGCGATAGCTCCGACATTTTTAAAATAAAACTGTATTTAATTGTTATATTTCTATGAATCCAGACCAGAAAGACAAATACTGAATACTTACAGTGCATCCAGAAAGTATTTACAGCGCTTCACATTTTGTAATGTTACAGCCTCATTCCAAATTGTATTAATCTCTTTCCTCAAAATTCTACAAACAAATACAAAGTATGTGTAGAATTTTGGGAAATAGAGATTAATACAATTTGGAATGAGGCTGTAACATTACAAAATGTGAAGCGCTGTAAATACTTTCTGGATGCACTGTAAGTATTTGTTCATATATCGCAAGTCATATCGTCATTGCACTATTAGGCACTGTTATCGTACATCGCAGGTTTCTCTAATATCGTGCAGCCTTATTAATTAGTTTCTAAGCAAACTTGTATCGGTGTCGAAGGGCAACAAACCACTCAAAATGGCGGACGTGGGTCGTTCCCATCGAGTAACGAAGCGTTTACCGTTTTAAGTCTATAGGGTACATTTGGGCTTTAAGATGCTAATCCATTAGCCACCTAAAATGTTCCTAAACTGTAACTGACATGAAAAAATACAAACCTAATCTGTGCTGCAGAACTTTAGGGTTGAGACCAGCCTCCAGGACGTTGTGCCGCAGATGATCTTCTTTGTCCTCTTTAGCTGTTTGGGAAATCTCTCCCACTGCTGCACTCTGCCACCGTTTGAGCTGCTGTCTCCACATCTTTGTTGTTAGCTTCTCTTCAAAAGATCCTTTAACAGTTACTGAGTAGTTATAACTCGGCTTTGATCCAAACTCTAGTGATGGGACATTTGAAGCAAAGCTTCGAGTTTACAGAGTAAAAAGGTTCGATGCGTGTCTTGTCTTGCGGGAAATCACGTGACCGATGACAAACGATGCCTTGCATTTCCGTGGAGACGTCACTGCTTCATTTCGCGTGTCAGATTTCAAAATAAAAGCGCGATGACACTTGTTGCTTCGTGGGTTGTTGTAGTGGTTTGGTCGCACGTCAGCAGAGATAGGAGCATCTGAGAAGAATGAAGCCAAAAAAAAAGGAAAACCTCTCCCATCTGGGAGTAATTTAAAATGTGTTCTCAAAACAAGGTTTGTGTAAAATGTGTTTGCAGCATTTACTTAATTTTATTTGCATCATTACCAATAATTCTGTATCAATGAGCTTTCATCTTTGTATTTCAGTTGAAGTGTTTGTTGTGTGCCAGAGAGCTGGTATACAATAATAACACCTCATCAATGCTTAGGCATTTCAGAGCCATATATGAAAAAGAAAAGCCACACACTTCAAATCAAACGCTTCTTCGTCTTCTTTTTTGTCTTTTTCGCTGTTGGCAGACAACAATTTGGCACATTACCGCCACCAACTGGTAAAGAGTGTGAATCAGGATAAGCACGCTCCAAAAGAAATATGACCTGATCAACGCTGGGATGCATTTCAGGGTACTCCTTCATTTGCTGGATCCCACCTATGTTCTCCCTACTAGAAAGTTTTATATGTGTACACAACAAGATCAAATGTAGTGCTAACAAATAATTGCAGTAATTTCAATTAATTTCCTTTCCTTCACGGCATTAAAGAAGATGGAGGAAAAATATGAAGAAAAAAAACAAAAGAAAAGGCCAAAGAGGACATGCAGAAGGTGTCTGCTGTGAGCCTCACAGAAGATATGTGGACATTAATAAATACGGATGCATACCTGGCAATAACATGCCACTTTGTTGATGCAGACGACAAACTGGGCACTGTGCTGCTTAGAGTTGAACATTTCCCTCAGAGTCACACATCAGAAAATCTGGTAAGGGTAGTTCATACCCACATGGAGGAGTGGGGAATAACTAATAAGGTTACTTGCCTATAGTCACTGATGCTGCATCAAACATTATTGCATGTGCTAAGGCCTTAAGGATCAGGCACTCTGTGTGCATTGCTCATGCACTGAAGTTGTTGGTAGGAAAATCATTTGACCAGGTCCCTGCTCTCTGTGACATTCGTACAAACGAATTGTAACATATTTTCACTCAAGCACCAAAGGTAAAGAAAGCTAGAAGTAGTATAGATACAGATAGGAAGACAGTCACAAAAGCTTGTCACTGATGTGGACACACGCTGGAATAGCAGAACCTCACTATCTTGTCAGGAGTATCAAACAATTGAGGAGTGCTTACCTGTATTATTCACTTTTTACCAGGCAACATTAGAGCTCCCAGAAGAGAGAAGGGTCTCAATCTCAAAGATAACCCTTAATGAACATGCTGCACCATGCAGGACTTGCAAAATCAGCAAATATCACCAGAGTTGCTAAACTTCTCTCAGACGTTTTTAAAGTGTCAGAGAACATGTGACAAGTATAGAATCCCTAAACATAATGACAGTGGCAACGTTTTTGACCCCAGGTTAAAAACTCTTGGCTTTCTCAACCAAAACAAGGCACAAGAGGCAGTACAGCAGCTAATCTCTGAACATACTGCACTAATTGCCAGCAGTGAAGCTCCACATCAATCAGATGCAAGAGAAGGCACCAGCAACTCTAGTGAGTTTTTATTTATTCTGTAAATTCCTTGACCTTGACATATTAGTACTGCTGTATTTCAGCTGCTGGTGTTGTATGATTATATTTAATGGGTTTTTTTTTTGGTTTTTTTTGCTATTTATTGGTGAGCTGTGGTGTCTGCTAGATGAAGCAGTGGACCAGAAGAGACAAAGCTCCAATGCCACAGCAGATGCCATAGTAAAAGTGGAGCGATACCAGGCAGAAGTTAACTTGACGATACATGAGGACCCCTGGAGTACTAGCATACGTAAGGTAAGGTAAAATTATTTATATAGCGCTTTTCAGCAACGAGACACTCAAAGCGCTGTACATGCAATTACAATACAATCACAAAGCAAATAAACACAGATACAGACAGAGAAAAACAAATAAAATGATAAAATCAAACAACAGAGGTAATTAAAAAAAGTAAAATAAAATAAAATAAAGAGAATAGAATGATGGACAAGAAAATGAAAGGAAAGCATGCACGTAAACATGTGTATCCCTACTTGTACCACATGGCACAGAGGTTTCTATGCTCACCAACATCCTCAATGCCTTGCGAGAGCGTGTTTTCCAAGGCTGGGGAGGTCATCAGCCGACAAAGAAATCGCCTTCAACCACAAACAGTGAAATTAGTCTTGTTTTTGAATACAAATAATTAACATCCAAATACCCATCCACCAGCAATTTCACATTTAGTTGTTTGATCAGCAAGGACACATCAGTCTCACCCAGGAGAAACAGACTGAATGCTATTGAACGAGTGAAACTCTGTGTGCAGCTAACTATAAAGGATCTGAAGCAGAAGTCCCAGAAAAATAATTCAAGTTTTTCAGGAAGGAAGTCACAAACACAAAGCTTACAGTGCATCTTCATTGTTAAATCAGTCCACATAAAAATCATATCACATAAAAGAAAACTATTACCACAGACGTCAGAATATTAGCAGAATTATTTTGAGTATCAGTCATTTTAAGACCTAAAAAGAAATGACAAATGGGTTTGAAAAAAAACTTTATTGTGACAATACTGCAAACTGCCATATTCTGATATTTGAAGTATGAACGCTGTCACAGTGTCTGTGCAGCAGCAGATGTCTCTAATGAGAAATAAATGCAGCATCAAGTAATGAACCTTTAGTCAAAGCAATGTGCTGGAAAGCTTCATTGCTTCACGAGGCTTCATTTGGCCATCACTAGCCAAGTCTACTTCTTTGTCTTCTTTTTCATCTTTTTCGCTGTTGGCAGACAACAATTTGGCACATTACCGCCACCAATTGGTAAAGAGTGTGAATCAGGATAAGCACGCTCCAAAAGAAATATGACCTGATCAATGCTGGGATGCATTTGTGCACTGTCTGTTAGTGAATCATAAATGAAAGTTATATCTCTGATCTTTCTCTCTAATGTAGTTAAATCCACATCAGAATCAGGTCAAATCCAGGGTGTTGTTATCATTAGTGGCACTATTGGACTGGCACTATTGGACCAATGTCTAAATGATTTATTTCTAACTCTGTTGCTTTCTGTACGATTGTCCAACAAAATATTTTATTAACTGCTCTTTTTTTTCTCCCTGCAGGTTTGTAAAGTTACCTGCATGGGGTTGTTTTAACGTTGGCCCTGCAGATTAACTCAGTAGTTTAATGACAGCTGATTCTGTTAAGATCTGCCATTTTGGTCTTTGTTGTGGTTTTGTATTTGTTTACTTTTCAGCTTGGTGTTTCTATTCCTTTGGGTTTAATAGTTATGCTTATTTATTTCTTCTGTTTCCTGATACTTTTGTTCTCTGCTTCCCTCTCAGGTAGTTTAGTGTTTGTTTACTTTTTATTCAGTCAGGTGTTTCTTCTGTTCCCTCCAGTTTCTCAGTTTACGTTAGTTTAAGGTTATTCTAGATTCTTAGTCACTTCAATTCAAAAATACTTTATTAATCCCAAATGGAAATTAAATGTTGTTGTAGCTCATTATGAGGGTTTCTTCAAAGAGCCGTTGTAGACGCTGATGGCTGTGGGCAGGATCTCCTGTAGCGCTCCATCTTACAGCAGATCTGAAGAAGCCTCTGACTGAAGACACTGTTGTTGTAGGACAGTCTCATGAAGAGGATGCTCAGGGTTCTCCATAATGTTCTTCATTTTATGAAGTATCCGTCTTTCCACAATGATCTCCAGAGGTTTCGGAGGAGTCCCCAGAACAGAGCCTGCCTTTTTTATCATCTTGTTGAGCTTTTTTAAGTCCCCGGCTCTGATGCTGCTTCCCCAGCAGATGATGGCAGAAAAGATCACACTCTCCACAACAGACTTATAGAAGATATGCAGCATCTTGCTGCAAACACCAAAGGACCTAAGCTTCCTCAAGAAGTACAGTCTGCTATGTCCCTTCTTGTAGATGGCTTCACAGTTGCATCTCCACTCAATGCTGACAACTGTATCTGATAGGTCTAAACAACCCGTCAGATACTGTTCCCCCTGTACTAAACAGAGGAACAGGGGAATCGGTATCTGATGGTGTTTATAGGACCGTCAGATACGGTTTACCCTGTTCAATACAGGGAAAACGGTCTCTGACGAGGTGTAGAGACCCATTAAGATGCATTACCTCTTTTTAAGAGAGAGGACATTTTTTATGGGGTGCATAGACCTTTCAGGAAGTCTCTCGACTGAATGCAATTAATAGCTGGGGATGCTGAAAATGACAATAAATACATAACTATGCATTGACAACAGTATAGATATCTGTAGTTTCTCTCTCTATGTAGTCAAACGTTTGGACTCACCTCAGTCATTCAATGGCTTTTCCTTATTTTTATAACTTTCTACACTGTAGATACACAGTGAAAATATCAAAACTATTAAGCAAACGTATGTAGAATTATGTAACAACCACAAAATTGTGAAAAATCTCAAAACATCTTGTTTATCTTAGATTCTTCTTAACAGTCCCCCTTTGCTTTAATTACTGCTTTGCATTTTCTCTATGAGCTTCATGAGGCAGTCACCTGAAATGGTTTTCCATTCCTCTGGGAACTCTTTCAATACTGCTGGAAAACCATTTTTCGTATTTCAACCCATACCAGCTAGTTTAAAACATTTGGATTTAACAATGCTTCAACTATTTTGTTGTTGGTACAGAAAGCAGAGAATGTGAGCCGTAATTTCAAACCACGCAGCAGAGAACATCTTCCTGAGACTCAGAGTTTAAAACATTCAACTCAAACAAGTTTAGATAAAAGGTAACAAAACCTTCATTTTTTAACCAACCTGCCAAAAAAACATAAGGACCAGAGGAACTCCGAGGCATCTGACCGCCAGCAGGGTGCGGTAGCTCCGACATTTTTAAAATAAAACTGTATTTAATTGTTATATTTCTATGAATCCAGACCAGAAAGACAAATACTGAATACTTACAGTGCATCTGGAAAGTATTCCCAGCGCTTCACATTTTGTTATGTTACAGCCTCATTCCAACTTGGATTAATCTCTTTCCTCAAAATTCTACAAACAAATACAAAGTATGTGTAGAATTTTGGGAAATAGAGATTAATACAATTTGGAATGAGGCTGTAACATTACAAAATGTGAAGCGCTGTAAATACTTTCTGGATGCACTGTAAGTATTTGTTCATATATCGCAAGTCATATCGTCATTGCACTATTAGGCACTGTTATCGTACATCGCAGGTTTCTCTAATATCGTGCAGCCTTATTAATTAGTTTCTAAGCAAACTTGTATCGGTGTCGAAGGGCAACAAACCACTCAAAATGGCGGACGTGGGTCGTTCCCATCGAAGTGCTCCCAGTTGAAGTGTTTGTTGTATGCCAGAGAGCTGGTATACAATAATAACACCTCATCAATGCTTAGGCATTTCAGAGCCATTTATGAAAAAGAAAAGGCACACACTTCAAATCAAACGCTTCTTCGTCTTCTTTTTCGTGTTCTTCGCTGTTGGCAGACAACAATTTGACACATTACTGCCACCAACTGGTAAAGAGTGTGAATCAGGATAAGCACGCTCCAAAAGAAATATGACCTGATCAACGCTGGGATGCATTTGTGCACTGTCTGTTAGTGAATCATAAATGAAAGTTATATCTCTGATCTTTCTCTTTAATGTAGTTAAATCCACATCAGAATCAGATCAAATCCAGGGTGTTATTATCATTAGTGGCACTATTGGACTGGCACTATTGGACCAATGTCTAAATTATCTAACTCTGTTGCTTTCTGTACGATTGTCCAACCAAATATTTTATTAACTGCTCTTTTTTTTCTCCCTGCAGGTTTGTAAAGTTGCCTGCGTGGGGTGGTTTTAACGTTGGCCCTGCAGATAAACTCAGTAGTTTAATGACAGCTGAATCTGTTAGGATCTGCCATTTTGGTCTTTGTTGTGGTTTTGTATTTGTTTACTTTTCACCTTGGTGTTTCTATTCCTTTGGGTTTAATAGTTATGCTTATTTATTTCTTCTGTTTCCTGATACTTTTGTTCTCTGCTTCCCTCTCAGGTAGTTTAGTGTTTGTTTACTTTTTATCCAGTCAGGTGTTTCTTCTGTTCCCTCCAGTTTCTCAGTTTACGTTAGTTTAAGGTTATTCTAGATTCTTAGTCACTTCAATTCAAAAATACTTTATTAATCCCAAATGGAAATTAAATGTTGTTGTAGCTCATTATGAGGGTTTCTTCAAAGAGCCGTTGTAGACGCTGATGGCTGTGGGCAGGATCTCCTGTAGCGCTCCATCTTACAGCAGATCTGAAGAAGCCTCTGACTGAAGACACTGTTGTTGTAGGACAGTCTCATGAAGAGGATGCTCAGGGTTCTCCATAATGTTCTTCATTTTATGAAGTATCCGTCTTTCCACAATGATCTCCAGAGGTTTCGGAGGAGTCCCCAGAACAGAGCCTGCCTTTTTTATCATCTTGTTGAGCTTTTTTAAGTCCCCGGCTCTGATGCTGCTTCCCCAGCAGATGATGGCAGAAAAGATCACACTCTCCACAACAGACTTATAGAAGATATGCAGCATCTTGCTGCAAACACCAAAGGACCTAAGCTTCCTCAAGAAGTACAGTCTGCTATGTCCCTTCTTGTAGATGGCTTCACAGTTGCATCTCCACTCAATGCTGACAACTGTATCTGATAGGTCTAAACAACCCGTCAGATACTGTTCCCCCTGTACTAAACAGAGGAACAGGGGAATCGGTATCTGATGGTGTTTATAGGACCGTCAGATACGGTTTACCCTGTTCAATACAGGGAAAACGGTCTCTGACGAGGTGTAGAGACCCATTAAGATGCATTACCTCTTTTTAAGAGAGAGGACATTTTTTATGGGGTGCATAGACCTTTCAGGAAGTCTCTCGACTGAATGCAATTAATAGCTGGGGATGCTGAAAATGACAATAAATACATAACTATGCATTGACAACAGTATAGATATCTGTAGTTTCTCTCTCTATGTAGTCAAACGTTTGGACTCACCTCAGTCATTCAATGGCTTTTCCTTATTTTTATAACTTTCTACACTGTAGATACACAGTGAAAATATCAAAACTATTAAGCAAACGTATGTAGAATTATGTAACAACCACAAAATTGTGAAAAATCTCAAAACATCTTGTTTATCTTAGATTCTTCTTAACAGTCCCCCTTTGCTTTAATTACTGCTTTGCATTTTCTCTATGAGCTTCATGAGGCAGTCACCTGAAATGGTTTTCCATTCCTCTGGGAACTCTTTCAATACTGCTGGAAAACCATTTTTCGTATTTCAACCCATACCAGCTAGTTTAAAACATTTGGATTTAACAATGCTTCAACTATTTTGTTGTTGGTACAGAAAGCAGAGAATGTGAGCCGTAATTTCAAACCACGCAGCAGAGAACATCTTCCTGAGACTCAGAGTTTAAAACATTCAACTCAAACAAGTTTAGATAAAAGGTAACAAAACCTTCATTTTTTAACCAACCTGCCAAAAAAACATAAGGACCAGAGGAACTCCGAGGCATCTGACCGCCAGCAGGGTGCGGTAGCTCCGACATTTTTAAAATAAAACTGTATTTAATTGTTATATTTCTATGAATCCAGACCAGAAAGACAAATACTGAATACTTACAGTGCATCTGGAAAGTATTCCCAGCGCTTCACATTTTGTTATGTTACAGCCTCATTCCAACTTGGATTAATCTCTTTCCTCAAAATTCTACAAACAAATACAAAGTATGTGTAGAATTTTGGGAAATAGAGATTAATACAATTTGGAATGAGGCTGTAACATTACAAAATGTGAAGCGCTGTAAATACTTTCTGGATGCACTGTAAGTATTTGTTCATATATCGCAAGTCATATCGTCATTGCACTATTAGGCACTGTTATCGTACATCGCAGGTTTCTCTAATATCGTGCAGCCTTATTAATTAGTTTCTAAGCAAACTTGTATCGGTGTCGAAGGGCAACAAACCACTCAAAATGGCGGACGTGGGTCGTTCCCATCGAAGTGCTCCCAGTTGAAGTGTTTGTTGTATGCCAGAGAGCTGGTATACAATAATAACACCTCATCAATGCTTAGGCATTTCAGAGCCATTTATGAAAAAGAAAAGGCACACACTTCAAATCAAACGCTTCTTCGTCTTCTTTTTCGTGTTCTTCGCTGTTGGCAGACAACAATTTGACACATTACTGCCACCAACTGGTAAAGAGTGTGAATCAGGATAAGCACGCTCCAAAAGAAATATGACCTGATCAACGCTGGGATGCATTTGTGCACTGTCTGTTAGTGAATCATAAATGAAAGTTATATCTCTGATCTTTCTCTTTAATGTAGTTAAATCCACATCAGAATCAGATCAAATCCAGGGTGTTATTATCATTAGTGGCACTATTGGACTGGCACTATTGGACCAATGTCTAAATTATCTAACTCTGTTGCTTTCTGTACGATTGTCCAACCAAATATTTTATTAACTGCTCTTTTTTTTCTCCCTGCAGGTTTGTAAAGTTGCCTGCGTGGGGTGGTTTTAACGTTGGCCCTGCAGATAAACTCAGTAGTTTAATGACAGCTGAATCTGTTAGGATCTGCCATTTTGGTCTTTGTTGTGGTTTTGTATTTGTTTACTTTTCACCTTGGTGTTTCTATTCCTTTGGGTTTAATAGTTATGCTTATTTATTTCTTCTGTTTCCTGATACTTTTGTTCTCTGCTTCCCTCTCAGGTAGTTTAGTGTTTGTTTACTTTTTATCCAGTCAGGTGTTTCTTCTGTTCCCTCCAGTTTCTCAGTTTACTTTAGTTCAAGGTTATTCTAGATTCTTATGCTTCATTTGATTATTTATCTTTTTCCATAGTTTTGCTTAGATCTGTTTCCCTAAGTTTGTTATTTAGTCCCCTTGTCATAGTTTAGTTTTGTAGTCAGTTATTCCTTTGGTTATTTCATAGTCTAGTTTCTCTTCTGTTCCCTTTGTCTTCCAGTCTGGTCACCATAGCAACCACTCATATTCCCTCAGTTCTCTGCAGCCTGGTCCACACTAGAGGGTGACACGGGAGTGGATTTTCTCTCCTGTCCCATCCCGCTCCCATAGAAAAATGTCTTGTCCCATCCCAATCCCAGGCCAGCATAACAAAAAAAAATCCTGTCCCGTCCCACTCCTGGTAAATTGACTCCCTCTCCCATTTAGAACGACTCCCACTCCTGTGACTCTCCCATTTTTGTTTTCTTCATTTAGTCTTTTGGCAATTTCTTTCTTTGAAGGACCATTTAGGTCCCTGTTTTTAGCTGTAGTAAACGGCAGTTAAAGTAAAAAGAATAATAATGAAGAAATAATAAAATATCAAACAAGGAAACAGACCATGTCTATCTTAGCTGAATAAACAAAATGTACATAGTTGTATTTTACTCATTTATTAAGTGATTGTTTCCTTTGAACAATGACATTACTTCTATGTTTCAAATTGCTGAAACGAAAGACAAATGCACCTAGCAAGAGAACTGTACTTGTTGAACAAAAGGGCAAAAAGGCATTACCTTCACAATTTAGAAACTGTACCCCAATGGTTCACAGCCCTGGTCCTCAGGGACCCCTTCCCTGCAAGTTTTAGATGTGTGTCTGCTTCAGCTCACCTGATTCAAATTCTGACATGACCTCCTATACAGGCATTAAGAATGAAGGGTCAAACTGGACAAATTTAATACAATAAACTCATCATTAAATAAATAAATCAGAATCAGCTTTATTGCCAAGTTCGTACATACAAACAAGGAATTTGACTCCGGTACACTTTGCTCTTTGGTTTTGTTTTGCATTACAGAATATACATATTTACAATGTACAATATACACATATATAATAAAAAGGTGCATTTGCAACATCTGTATGCTGTTGTTTTGTACTCTATTGAATGTTCAACAGAGAAACAGCCTGGGGGAAGAAACTGTCTCTGTGGCGGCTGGTTTTAATTAACAGTGCTCTGTAGCGGCGGCCAGAAGGTAAAGCTCTGAACAGTTTGTGTGCAGGGTGTGTGGGGTCTGCAGAGAATTTAGCAACTCTTTTCCTGACACTAGACCTGTATAAGTCCTGGATGGAGGGAAGGTCAGCCCTGATTATTCTCTCTGCATTCCTGATTATTCATTGCAGTCTGGACCTGTCCTGTTTTGTGGATGAGCCAAACCACACTGAGATGGATGAAGACAGGACAGATTGAATGATGGCAGTGTAGAGGATGACCAACAGCTTCTGTGGAAGGTTGAACTTCTTGAGTTGCCTCAGGAAGTACAGTCTCTGCTGGGCCTTCTTTCGAACAGTGTCTATGTGTGAAGACCATCTCAGGTCCTCAGGGATGGTGGTTCCTGAGAACCTGAAGTGGTCCACGGCCGATACAGTGTTGTTGAGGATGGTGAGGGGGGTGTATGGGGGTGGTGTTTTCCGAAAGTCCACCACCATTTCCACAGTCTTGAGTGGGTTGAGTTCAAGATAGTTCTGACCGCACCAGTGTACCAGCCGATCCACCTGCTGTCTGTATGCAGACTCATCACTATCCTGGATCAGTCCAATGACAGTGGTGTCATCTGCAAACTTAAGGAGTTTCACAGATGAGTCCGCTGAGGTGCAGTCATTTGTGTACAGAGAGAAGAGGAGTGGGGATAGAACACACCCCTGGGGGGCACCAGTACTTATTGATCTGGGTCGGGAGAAGATGCTCCCCAGTCTCACCTGCTGCTGTCGGTCCGTCAGGAAGCTGTTGATCCACTGACAGGTGGAGGCTGGAACGTTGAGCTGGGTGAGCTTCCGGTGGAGGATGTCTGGTATGATGGTGTTGAAGGCCGAGCTCAAGTCTACAAACAGGATCCTGGCGTACGTCCCTGGGTGGTCGAGGTGTTGCAGGATGAAGTGTAGACCTAAGTTAACAGCATCATCTGCCGACCTGTTTGCTCGGTAAGCAAACTGCAAAGGGTCCAGCAGGGGGCCTGTGATGTCTTTCAGGTGCTTCAACACCAGCCGCTCAAAGGATTTCATGACCACAGACGTCAGGGCTACAGGCCTGTAGTCATTTAATCCTAGGATGGTGGGTTTCTTGGGCACCGGGATGATGGTGGATCGTTTGAGGCAGGAGGGGACCTCACATTTCTCCAGTGACTTGTTGAAGATCCTTGTGAAGATCGGAGCGAGTTGATTTGCACAGGCTTTCAGGCATGAAAGGGGAGATGTTATCAGGTCCTCCAGCTTTCTTTGTTTTCATGCGCTGAAAGAGCCTGTTTACATCTTCCTCAGAGATCTTTAGTGCAGTCAGAGGCTCTGATGGTAGGGGGTTGGTTGTTTTACGGGTCAAATTTGTTCCTGAGTGGGATGTGGAGGGGATGATTTGAGGTGTGAATGGCTTCTTGTCATGTCTGCAGTAGAAGCCATTCAGACAGTTGCCTGTACCGCGCCAAATCTCCACTGCTGTGAGCGTCTTCCTTTTCCCTGCGCAGATTCCTGAAATGTGGAGTAAACCATGGCTTGTTATTCCCAAAGGTGCAGAAGGTCTTGGTCTGCACACACATGTCCTCACAGAAACTGATGTATGATGCCCCTCCCGGATGGCCGAGCTCCTCACCCTATCTCTAAGGGAGTGCCCGGCCACCCTACGGAGGAAGCTCATTTCAGCCGCTTGTATCCGGGATCTCGTTCTTTCGGCCATGACCCAAAGTTCATGGCCATAGGTGAGGGTAGGAACTTAGACCAACCGGTAAATTGAGAGCTTTGCTTTTCGGCTCAGCTCTCTCTTCACCACAGCAGACCGGCACAGTGCCCCCATTACTGTGGCAGCCGCACCGATCCGTCTGTCGATCTCCCGCTCCATTCTTCACTCACTCGTGAACAAGACCCCGAGATACTTAAACTCCTCCACTTGAGGCAGGAACTCCCCTCCAACCTGAAGTGGACAAGCCACCCATGGCCTCGGACTTGGAGGAGCTGATCCTCATCCCAGCCGCTTCACACTCGGCTGCGAACCGCCACAGCGCATGCTGTAGGTCTTGGCTAGAGGGGGCCAGCAGGACCACGTCATCCGCAAAAAGAAGAGACGAAATCCACTGGTCCCCAAACCAAACCCCCTCCGGCCCTTGGCTGTGTCTAGAAATCCTGTCCATAAAAGTTATGAACAGGACAGGTGACAAAGGGCAGCCCTGCCGGAGTCCAACATGCACCGGGAACAGGTGCAAATTAGTGCCAGCAATGCGGACCAAACTCTTGCTCCGCTCGAACAGGGACCGGATGGCCCCTAATAAAAGGCCCCCAATTCCACACTCCTGGAGCTCCCCCCACAGGGCATCACGAGGGACACAGTCGAATGCCTTCTCCAGGTCCACAAAACACATGTGAACCGGTTGGGCAAACTCCCATGAACCCTCGAGCACCCTGTAGAGGGTATAGAGCTGGTCCAGTGTTCCATGGCCGGGACGAAAACCACACTGCTCCTCCTGAAGCCGAGGTTCGACTATCGGTCGGACTCTCCTCCAATACCCTGGCATAGGCCTTACCAGGGAGGCTGAGGAATGTGATCCCCCTGTAGTTGGAACACACCCTCCGGGGGACCACCACCCCAGTCTGCCAGTCCAGAGGCACTGACCCCAACCGGCACGCAATGTTGAAGAGGCGTGTCAACCATGACAGCCCTACAACATCCAGAGACTTGAGGTACTCAGGGCGGATCTCATCCACCCCCGAAGCCTCGCCACCACGGAGCTTTTTAACCACCTCGGTGACTTCATCCTGGGTGATGAAAGAGTCCAACCCCGAGTCCCCAGCCTCTGTTTCCACCACGGAATGCGTGATGGCAGGATTGAGAAGATCCTCGAAGTACTCCTTCCACCGCCCGATAATGTCCTCAGTTGAGGTCAGCAGTCTCCCACCCCCACTATAAACAGTGTTGGCGAAGAACTGCTTCCCCCTCCTGAGGCGCCGGAAGGTTTGCCAGAATCGCTTCGAGGCCAACCGGTAGTCCTTCTCCATGGCCTGACCGAACTCCTCCCAGGCCCGAGTTTTTGCCTCTACCACAGCCCGGGCCGCAGCACGCTTGGCCTCACGGTACCCGTCAGCCGCCTCAGGAGTCCCACAAGCCTACCACAGCCGATAGGACTCCTTCTTCAGCTTGACAGCATCCCTTACTGCCGGTGTCCACCACCGGGTTCTGGGATTGCCACCGAGACAGGCACCGCAGACCTTACGGCTGCAGCTACGGGCAACAGCATCGACAATAGATGCGGAGAACATGGTTCACTCGGACTCTATGTCTCCAACATCCCCGGGGATCTGGTCAAAGCTCTCCGGGAGGTGAGAGTTGAATACATCCCTGGCCGAGGGCTCCGCCAGGCGTTCCCAGCAGACCCTCACTATGCGCTTGGGCCTGCCAAGTCTGTCCGGCTTTCTCCTCCTCCAGCGGATCCAACTCACCACCAGGTGGTGATCAGTGGACAGCTAAGCCCCTCTCTTCACCCGACTGTCCAAAACATGCGGCCGAAGGTCTGATGATACGACAACAAAGTCGATCATCGACCTCCTGCCTAGGGTGTCCTGGTGCCAAGTGCACTGATGGACACCCTTATGTTTGAACATGGTGTTCGTTATGGACAATCCGTGACTAGCACAGAAGTCCAATAATAAAACACCACTCGGATTCAGATTGGGGAGGTCATTCCTCCCGATCACGCCTCTCCAGGTGTCACTGTCGTTCCCCACGTGGGCGTTGAAGTCCCCAGCAGAATAATGGAGTTCCTGGGAGGGGCACTATCCAGCACCCCCGACAGGGACGCCAAGAAGGCCGGGTACTCTGCACTACCACTCGGCCCGTAGGCTGAAATGATAGTCAGAGACCTCTCCCCAACCCGAAGGCGCAAGGATACGACCCTCTCATCCACTGGGGTAAACCCCTACACGAGATGGCTGAGCTGGGGGGCAACAAGCAAACCCACACCAGCCCGCCGCCTCTCCCCGTTGGCCACTCCAGAGAAGAAGAGAGTCCAACCCCTCTCAAGGAGATGGGTTCCAGAGCCCACGCCGTGCGTGGAGGCGAGCCCGACTATTTCTAGTTGATATCTCTCGACCTCTCGCACAAGCTCAGGCTCCTTCCCCCCCAGCGAGGTGACATTCCAAGTCCCTAGAGCCAGCCTAAGCATCCGGGGATCGGGCCGCTGAGGTCTCCACCTTCGTCCGCCACCCAATCGTCTTTGCACTGGTCCCTCACGGATCCCCCTGCAGGTGGTGGGCCCACTGGGGGATGGCCTCGCGTCTCTCGTTCAAGCTTGGCCCGGCCGTGTCCCGCGAACAGCAACCCGGCCACCAGGCACTCTCCGACAAGTCCCGACCCCAGGCCTGGCTCCAGGGTGGGACCCCGGCTCCGCCGCACCGGGCGACGTCACGTGCCTCGATATTTTGGTCCTCATGAGGGATTCTTGAACCACTCTTTGTCTGACCCATCACCTAGAGCCTGTTTGCCATGGGAGACCCTACCAGGGGCATTTAGGCCCCAGACAACATAGCCTCTAGGATCATTTGAGCACTCAAACCCCTCCACCACGTTAAGGTGGCAGTTCAAGAAGGGGGTAACATTAAATGTGCCATTAAATTAAATGTACCATTTATTTATTTAACACATCATTAGAAACAATAAATGTACCATTATATCATGAAATTGACTATTATGCAATTAAATGTGCCACTGAATAATTAAGTATAATTTTAAAGATGACATGACGTAATTAGTGGTACACTTAATATTTAATGATGTATTAAATAAATTGTACATTTAATGGTACATTCAATTTTTTTATATTTCACAACATATTTATTTAATATCTTCCCTTGATGAAGTCTTACTACGGAGTCCGCGAGGGGACATGGGGGAATTTCTTCTCTTTGCGTTATCTTGCAATAATTTTGCGTTCGCTCACAATACTTTTTGCGTTCTCACGCAATACTTTTTGCGTTCTCACGCAATAGTCTTTGCGTTATTTCGCAATACTTTGTGGGATAGTTTCCAAACCAGATAACTGCAAATATGAAACAAACACTACGCCCGTTTTGAGATTTATTGAGTTTTATTTTGATATCGGCCTTAAATAAAATGATCTTCAATAAGACAAAAAGACAGTTTTTATCCACAAGCTGTCAAACTACTGAACTCTGGACAATAATGCTGCACGAAACCACATCTGTGACACTTTGTTTGCTTATTGCTGCTGCATGATGTGTACTTTTTTGTACACATAGTGTTTTTGTTTTTATTGTGATTTGAACGGTTCTTCTTATCCTAAGCATTTATTTGCATTGTTGACTGCGTGTTAACCTGCATACGACAAATAATCCATACCAATGCCATTTGAGCGTTGTTTGTTTTGTGAGCAGTTTGTCATCTGTGCTGCTGTTCCAAAATGCAGAAGGCAAAAGTATTGCGTGGGGACGCAAAAAAAAAAAAAATTCCCCCATGTCCCCTCGCGGGTTCCGTACCTTTCCCCTCTACTGTGGCAAAAGCTCTTAAATCTTTAGTGCACATGCAGCAGTTTTGTTGGTCAGATGAGAGTTGACACATGATGGTACTTTTGGTTTGACGAATGAAGAGATGCAGGGCTGATTCAATCCAGAATCTGCTTTACAAGTGTCCCTTAATCACTGGTGAACTTGATTACGACTAAACACGTTTTATAAGCAGCAGACTGCGTGTTAACACCGCTACATTCAACTCTCCTGAAGTTTGGTCATATTTGCGGCTTTCCTGTCAGCTCTATGAGTTTAATAGATAATTTATGGCGTCATAATAACTCCTTACTTCTGACTTTACGTTGCAAATCAAATTTTACCACGTCCGGTTCTCCACCTGCGTATGCTCCCTCCAGCGCTGTTAGCTTGTGGGTCGTGTAGTTCGTTTGACTCGCATTATAGTATATGCTTCTTGGAAAAAAACTACAAATGGCGGTGTCGATCCAAGTTTTTTTTTTCTTAAAGTTTATAACAAAGTCTCAGTTTTACATGTCCAAGGACAATTGATCCTAGTTTATTTTCCCTCCTATTGGTTAGCTCCTGGTCCCGTCTGCTCCCGTTCATTTTTTATGCTGTACCGTCCCAATCACGTGATCTTTACTGATGCTGTCTCCCGTCCCGCGGGATTCCCATGGGAATCCCGTGACCCGTGGGACTCCCGAAAAAATGTCAGCCTCTAGCACAGACCCAGACATTGTTAATAATGTGGGCCTCATCATACATGATCTTCACAGATGCTATGTCAACTACATTTGAATAAATAAGTATTTAATACAGAATAGGGTAGAAAATCCTTTATTGTCCCACAATGGGGGACATTTGGGTGTGTCAGAAACAAAGTAAAAGGCAATAAAAGCATCCAGGTTCATACATCACTAGAACCATAGAAAAAGTTACCAGAATAGACTATAAGAACCCATCGGGGTCACAAAAAGTTTGAAGAGGCTGTGTGGTTATCAACAAAGCATACTCAGGTTAATTAAATGAGATACACCATAGTCAGATGACAGAATCAATGTTAACACTTGTTGAGCAGATGATAAACTTTGCAATATAATATAAAACAAAACAATCTCCTTCATTCAGTGAAGGAGCAGTTAATGTAACTGCCATGTATGCAGTGAATGATGCCTAGAAACCCAGAAATATATGAATAGATAATGTTTCAAGTCTCATAATGTGATACCGACTAAATTACTGCTTTCACTGATACCTGCGGTTCTGTAAAATTCTTCTTTTATTATTCTTGTGTGTGTGTGTGTTAGGGAGTGGTGGTTGCTCCCATCTAGAATCACAGTTAAACTTGAACTAAACCTAAGCTATGTATGTCTGATGACATAAACCAGAATTACACTTTTTACACAGAATTAAACCCTGGTGTCCTGTGTGACAGGTATGGAAACGCAACACTCTGCTAAGGAGGACAACCTGACTTCACTGAATGTTTGCAATCGACATCATGGGCACCTCTGCTGTACAGTAACAGTTTAACCCTTTATGACCTACCATAGAACAAGTTCGCCAGAGCATATTTTTACATTTGTACATGCTGTAGAGCCATTTTTTGGAGCATTTCAATTTGCTATACATCAATACAACCCTTACATCCTAAATTTTAATATTGTGTATATAATAACTCCATATTAAGTAAATTGCAAAAAGTTCAATTAAGCACCAGAAAAATTAAATTCGTTTTTTTTGTTTTGCACATATTTTCCTAAATACATAAATTTCATAGCTGTATCCCTCAAATATTACAATACATAAAGGTTGCACAAAACCCTTTCAAACAACAGGAAATTTATTTGGACTGTTTCCATAACTTCATTTTTGAAATACACTACTTTTTATGGACATAGACAGAAACGAACATAATGTACATTGTTAACGGTTTGAGAAAAACGTAATATGTACATCAAAATAAACTATTTACCGAAGTGTAATTAAATCTCTAAGTTTGCCAGATACCTATGAGCACAAATATGTTCATAAGCCCATCTTCAAACAATAAAAAGTGCCAAAAACAACGAAAATGAAAGTGAAAGTGTGAGCGAAGTTTACCGCGAAAAAACTACAACTACTGGGATAAAAAAGACCACTCCCAGGAAAAATCACCCGGGAAATGACATCACTTCCAGTTGTTGTGGACATTGGTGTGAAAGAACACCGTTTGATAGTTCATCCACCAATGTCATCACGCATATTCCGATGTAGGAAGTACACTTTGGTCTAGATTTTTATCTTTGTTTTTTGCGATTTTTTACTGGATTTCTTGACAGTTTCTGGAAAATAAAAACTGTGCTCTGAGACACGTGGTGAGTAGTATATTTAAGTTGAACTCTCCGGTTTCATTTGCAAAAAAAAGTATTGTTCAAGCTTATTTGGTCGCAATTCTACAGGCGTTTAAAAATAGATATGCAAACGGAAGCGCCGGCGCTCCCGCCGGTCATAAAGAGTTAAGTGCAACAGTAACATTCCTGACAGCACGACATACGGTTGCCTTTGAAGGATTTTCTGCGTCACCTATATTATACAAAAAAGCTGCTGTTGGCATAAAAACGACATGCAATCGTTGTGCCATAGGAGCAATGTGTGGACTGAGAATATTGTTGAGATACATTGACTGTGGCAAAAAACGGTAACGCTCCAAAACATATTTATTTGGAAAATGACAAGACATCTAAATGCAGTCTGATCACCCTCTCCTGACTAGGGATGGGTACCTTTCACATTTGAACAGATACGGTACCAATACTCGGTACCTGGGAATTGATAACGGTACTCCTGGTACCAGTTTTCAGTACTTTTGTGTGTGTTATGTGATATTAAAATGATATAAAATAAAATCTCAGATTTTCCATTCAACATACACTACCGGTCAAACATTTTAGAACCACTTTCTCTTTCAATTTTCTTTATGTTGATAACAATTTCCATTGTGCGCAGATTCTCACTAAAGGAATTAAAACTGTGAATGAATAAACATGGATTTATGTAGCAAACAAAAAATTGTAAAAGAGCTTGAAATATGTTTTATATTTTCGATTCCTTAAAGTAGTCGCCCTTTGCTGTGATGACTGAAACATTAACCTTTGGCCGTCTCTCAATGAACCTCTGGTAAGTTCTTTCAAGACACTTTGGAAAACCATTTCAGGGGAACCACCTCATGAAGATCATGGAGAGAACGCCACGAGAGCAAAGCAGTAATTACAGCAAAGGGAGGCTAATTGGAAGAATCTAAAATAGAAAAATTATAGCTTTTATTGAAGCTGCAAATCTAAAATAAAGCTGTAATCTAAAATATAAACAAATGTTTAGTTATTTCACATTTTTTGTTTACTACATAACTATGTGTTCCTTCAAAGTTTTGTTGCCATTGGTGAGAATCTACAATGTAAATAGTCATGAAAAAAAAGAGACACATTAAGTGAGAAAGTGTATCTACAACTTTTGACCTGTAGTGCCTGTACTTCTCAATATATAAACTTTACTGAATATATCAAAACAACATCCAGCTGTTTATACTGTAACATCTCAGATGTTTCAAACATTTCTTCAACATGAAAACCCTTAAGTACACAGATTTTGTTTTCTTAATAAGGCACAAATTTAATGCATAAATTACATCCATTAGCAGGCGTGTTAGTGGTGCTGAATGCAGGAGTTGTAGCCATATACAGGTCCTTCTCAAAATATTAGCATATTGTGATAAAGTTCATTATTTTCCATAATGTCATGATGAAAATTAAACATTCATATATTTTAGATTCATTGCACACTAACTGAAATATTTCAGGTCTTTTATTGTCTTAATACGGATGATTTTGGCATACAGCTCATGAAAACCCAAAATTTCTATCTCACAAAATTAGCATATCATTAAAAGGGTCTCTAAACGAGCTATGAACCTAATCATCTGAATCAACGAGTTAACTCTAAACACCTGCAAAAGATTCCTGAGGCCTTTAAAACTCCCAGCCTGGTTCATCACTCAAAACTCCAATCATGGGTAAGACTGCCGACCTGACTGCTGTCCAGAAGGCCACTATTGACACCCTCAAGCAAGAGGGTAAGACACAGAAAGAAATTTCTGAACGAATAGGCTTTTCCCAGAGTGCTGTATCGAGGCACCTCAGTGGGAAGTCTGTGGGAAGGAAAAAGTGTGGCAGAAAACGCTGCACAACGAGAAGAGGTGACCGGACCCTGAGGAAGATTGTGGAGAAGGGCCGATTCCAGACCTTGGGGGACCTGCGGAAGCAGTGGACTGAGTGTGGAGTAGAAACATCCAGAGCCACCGTGTACAGGCATGTGTAGGAAATGGGCTACAGGTGCCGCATTCCCCAGGTCAAGCCACTTTTGAACCAGAAACAGCGGCAGAAGCGCCTGACCTGGGCTACAGAGAAGGAGCACTGGACTGTTGCTCAGTGGTCCAAAGTACTTTTTTCGGATGAAAGCAAATTCTGCATGTCATTCGGAAATCAAGGTGCCAGAGTCTGGAGGAAGACTGGGGAGAAGGAAATGCCAAAATGCCAGAAGTCCAGTGTCAAGTACCCACAGTCAGTGATGGTCTGGGGTGTCGTGTCAGCTGCTGGTGTTGGTCCACTGTGTTTTATCAAGGGCAGGGTCAATGCAGCTAGCTATCAGGAGATTTTGGAGCACTTCATGCTTCCATCTGCTGAAAAGCTTTATGGAGATGAAGATTTCATTTTTCAGCACGACCTGGAACCTGCTCACAGTGCCAAAACCACTGGTAAATGGTTTACTGACCATGGTATCACTGTGCTCAATTGGCCTGCCAACTCTCCTGACCTGAACCCCATAGAGAATCTGTGGGATATTGTGAAGAGAACGTTGAGAGACTCAAGACCCAACACTCTGGATGAGCTAAAGGCCGCTATCGAAGCATCCTGGGCCTCCATAAGACCTCATCAGTACCACAGGCCGATTGCCTCCATGCCACGCCGCATTGAAGCAGTCATTTCTGCAAAAGGATTCCCGACCAAGTATTGAGTGCATAACTGTACATGATTATTTGAAGGTTGACATTTTTTGTATTAAAAACACTTTTCTTTTATTGGTCGGATGAAATATGCTAATTTTGTGAGATAGGAATTTTGGGTTTTCATGAGCTGTATGCCACAATCATCCGTATTAAGACAATAAAAGACCTGAAATACTTCACTTAGTGTGCAATGAATCTAAAATATATGAATGTTAAATTTTCATCATGACATTATGGAAAATAATTAACTTTATCACAATATGCTAATATTTTGAGAAGGACCTGTATCTGCGGCTGACGAAAATTGTGCATTCTTCAGCCTCGACGAAAATCTAATGTTTAACTAGGTGTTCCCTCAGATTAGAAGTATTCCCCCCACTGGCCTTGCACTTCACAAATTTTACAGCGACCGTAATATGTTTGAGCATTCAAACCTTAGCCCTTCTCCATTCTAGTGTGGATTAACATGTGTTTGTTTAAACTTCCTTTTATGCTAAATCTTTGTCCACATCGATCACAATAGAAAGGTTTCTGTCCAGTGTGAATTCTCATGTGTGTGTTTAAATGTCCTTTTTGGCTAAATCTTTGTCCACATAGATCACAACAGAAAGGTTTCTCTCCAGTGTGGATTCTCATGTGTCTCTTTAAATTTCCTTTTATGTTAAATCTTTGTCCACATAGATCACAACAGAAAGGTTTCTGTCCAGTGTGGATGCTCATGTGAGTGTTAAAAATTTCTTTTATGCTAAATCTTTGTCCACAAAGATCACAACAGAAAGGTTTCTGTCCAGTGTGGATTCTCATGTGTTTGTTTAAACTTCCTTTTATGCTAAATCTTTGTCCACATAGATCACAACAGAAAGGCTTCTCTCCCGTGTGGATTATCATGTGTCTGTTTAAACTTCCTTTTTGGCTAAATCTTTGTCCACATAGATCACAACAGAAAGGTTTCTGTCCAGTGTGGATTCTCATGTGTTTGTTTAAACTTCCTTTTATGCTAAATCTTTGTCCACATAGATCACAACAGAAAGGTTTCTGTCCAGTGTGGATTCTCATGTGTCTGTTTAAACTTCCTTTTATGCTAAATCTTTGTCCACATAGATCACAACAGAAAGGTTTCTGTCCAGTGTGGATGCTCATGTGTATGTTTAAATTTCCTTTTATGCTAAATCTTTGTCCACATAGATCACAACAAAAAGGTTTCTGTCCAGTGTGGATTCTCATGTGTTTGTTTAAACTTCCTTTTTGGCTAAATGTTTGTCCACATAGATCACAACAGAAAGGTTTCTGTCCAGTGTGGATTGTCATGTGTGTGTTTAAATGTCCTTTTTGGCTAAATCTTTGTCCACATAGATCACAACAGAAAGGTTTCTGTCCAGTGTGGATTCTCTTATGCATGTTTAAAGTGCATTTTCCAATAAAGGTTTTACCACAGTCTTCACAGCTAAACTTCACTCCTGTCTGGACTTTCCTTGGTGATGCAACATTTTTCTTCTCTGTGAAACATTTCTTACTGTCCAGCAAGCTTAAAGATCCCATTTCTGTATTCATCATGTCTTTCTGAAGAAAGCCACGGTGAACCAATTGTTCAGCAAACTCAGGTGAGCTAAAAGTTTTGTTAATGTTTCCATCAGACTCAAGAACTCTGCTGTCCTTCAAGTCATTGTCCATGTCCTTAGATTTCAGTCCAGAGTCTGACAAGTGTTTGAGCTCAGAGACTGGGTGCTTTACATCATCGGACTTTTCATCCTTCTCAGTGTCTTCAGTTTCTGAGGAAATGGAACCATGTCCACGATCTTGTATTTTAATGGATTCTTCTCCTCCATCGATGTCTTCTGGAACCGCTCTACCTTTAATTTGGTCTTGATAAAGCTGTGAGAGCAGAGGGGACTGTTTATCATCCTCACTCTTTATGGGAGTAGCAGTGACTGGAAACCTGATGGCATCAATCTCCTCCTTCCCATTGAGCCGCTCTCCCCCCAGACTGGTGTAGACCTCCTCCTGTTCCTCCTTTATGTGGTGGGGCTTTCCTTCATGTAGGCCAGCACAAGGTCTGGAGTCTGCAGGACTTGCTTCTTTAACCATCAGCATCTGCTTAACATCTGCAAGAAACACTGAAACACATCATGCATATTAGAAAGTTTTTTGACTTCAGCCTGGACTGAGTCATTTTTTAATAAAGATATACATTAAATTATTTGATTTAATTACCATTTATTCTTATCCTTTTATTTTGCATTGTTGCATCTTATGTCTGTTGATTTATGTCATGATCTATTCATTTATTCTCAACAACCATATACTGAAACCATTGTAGTCTTTCCACCTGGCATCTTTTATGTCTCCATCTTGCTTTTCTACGTTTCCAGTTTGCCGCATAATTCATAATTTTTAACTAGTTTCTATGTGGAATATTCAGGTTTTAAAGCAGGTACGATAAGCAATGAACATGTCACATGTTTCTCTGTTTAAATATTTATTTTAAAAACAATGACAGAATTCACACCAGATGTTGGCAACTATCAAATACTCCTCATATAATAAGAAATTAAAGTCAATTATTCCACAAAGAAAGTTAAGGGTAAAAACTTGGAATGACACAGAAAATAAGTATTTAACATATGAAGAAATGAATGTCTGGAGGTGTATAAAAAGCCAAACAACCATATTAAATCTGTCAGCATTTAGAAAGCATCTTTTATATGTTCAAATCAATATCAGCTGGTTTAAAAGTTATTGATACCCTGTAAGAAGGGTCTTATTACTAAAGTATTGCACAGAGGGGTAAACCTGGTAAAAGCAAAGAGACTTTCACAAAAAGGTCTTACTATTGCAAAACATACTAATGGCAATGGTTACAGCTACATTTCTACGCTTCTGAATGTTCCATTGAGCACTGCTCCAACCATAATCCTCAAGTGGAAAGGACAATTTCAACATAGACCAGTCAAAGCCAGGTGCCCCTACAAAGACTTCTAGTCTTCGGGTTTAATGTAGCTGTAATTAAACCTTTACTTAAGACCTTCGCTTGATCAATGTGACTTAATAAACTACAGACCTATATCCAATCTACTGTTCTCATCTAAAATTCTTGAGAAAATAGCTGCTAATCAAATGTGTGAGCATTTACACAGCAATGATCTGTTTGAAGAGTTTCAGTCAGATTTCAGAGCTCATTATAACACTGAAACAGCTCTGGTGGAAGTCAATAATTATATTCTTATGGCCTCAGATAATGGACTTGTGTCTGTACTTGTCCTGTTAGATCGCAGTGCTGCATTTGATACAGAAAAGCTGGAATACACTGGGGTAACAGCGCTAGGCTGATTTAAATCGTATTTGTCTCACAGATTCCAGTTTGTTCATGTAAATGATAAATCATCTTCAAACCTAAGGGTAAATTGTGGAGTACCACAGGGTTCAGTACTTGGGCCAATTCTCTTTACTATATATATGCTTCCAATAGGTAAAATTATCAAACAGCATGGGATAACATTTCCCTGTTATGCTGATGATACTCAGCTTTACTTATCCAGAAATCCTGATGAGTCCAACCAGTTACATAGACTACAAGTATGTCTTGAAGACATAAAAACTTGGACGATTTTAAATGTACTGCTTCTAAACTCAGACAAGACAGAAGTTGTCGTGTTTGTACCGGAGTATTTGAAAAAGAAACTGCTCAGTCAATCACTTAACCTGGATGGCATTAAATTGACCTCTGGTAATAAAGTAAAAAACCTTGTTGTTATTTTTTACTAGGACATGTCATTTAAATCCCATATTAAACAGATTTCTAGGATTTCCTTCTTTCACCTCTGGAACATTGCCATTATTAGAAATATCCTATCCACGAGTGACGCTGAAAAACTAGTCCATGCATTTGTTACTTCAAGTCTGGACTATTGTAATTCTTTACTATCATGATGTCCACAAAATGCAGTTAAAAACCTTCAGATGATCCAAAATGCTGAAGCAAGAGTTTTGGTGAAAATTATTGAGAGATCATATTTCTCCTATTTTAGCTTCCCATCATTGGCTCCCTGTCAAATCCCGAATAGAATTTAAAATTCTCCTCCTCACATATAAAGCCCTAATGAACTAGCTCCATCATACATCAGAGATCTGATTGGTCCATATGTTCCTAACAGATCACTTCATTCTCAGACTGCATGTTTACTGGTGGTTCCTAGTGTATCTAGAAGTAGAATGGGAGGCAGATCCTTTAGTTATCAGGCTCCTCTCCTGTGGAACCAGCTCCCGGTTTTGGTCCGTGAGGCAGACACCCTGTCTACTTTTAAGGCTAGGCTTAAAACTTTCCCTTTTGATAAAGCTTATAGTTAGAGTGGCTTAGGTTATTCTGAGCTATCTCTGTATTTATGTTGCTATAGGCTTAGGCTGCTGGAGGACATAATGACCACTTTCAATCTCTCTGCTACATTCTCAAACCACTCTCCAATTTTGCATTATTTGCTGTTATTTCAGCTTTTAACTTTATGTTCTCCCTCTTTTCTCTTCCTAGAAGCTACACCTGGCCTGACTCTGTGTCTACCTGTGACACCTTCCTGGATGGGGACATCGGTCAAACTTCTGCTGCCAACAACTTAATGATCACCTTCTACCGATGATAAACTTGGCCCCGTCTTTCAGTGTTTAACCCCATCTTTCTCCTAAACATAGCTACTGACTGAGCTTTTACTGTCACTAACTACTAATAATAACTTTATGTGCTCTCTTTCATACTCATACATGCATGCTCAGTATGAGGGATGCTGCATAGTCAATGACAGCGACTGTCCACTGTCTCTACATGCTAATCCAGGAGGAGTGAATGCTGCAAGTCACTGATTTGATGCAATCTGCTGGATTTCCTTAGATAGGACATTTCTTTTAACCAATTTAAATAAATAACTGAATTGATTGCACTGTTTGAAAGTTAGGATTAAATGGAATGTATGTACCTGACTTGAAATCTGTATTTGATTGAATTGACTTTGTAAAGTGCCTTGAGATGACAAGTATTGTGTATTGGTCCTGTATAAATAAAACTGAATTCTGAGAAAGGAGTAAAAAGAATAATAAAACAAGTTGTCCAAGAGTCAAGGAGCACTCACAGAGTCTAAGAAAGACTTGGAAAAAGCAGGTACAGATTTCCCCAATCTGAAAAGTTTTCAACAGCAATGGTCTTCAGAATAGGTTCATACACAGAGGAGGCAGAGAATAACAAGCCTACTAAAAGACATGAGGCAAGACGAGGAGGTACAAAAAGGCAGGCAAAAGAGCATACACGGAAGGCTTGGTCCAACAAGTGTTTAGCAAGAATCATAGCTGTAGCAATGGAAATTGGGTCATACACAATAAGTTGATTATGAAAACTGCTGGAACACTGTGGCAAGGCAAAGAAACGACCTGGCATCAGAGGTTAAATGGGTAGAAATACTGGAGAAACAGGTGAGTGAAATGATCAGACAATTGTGGTAAGCTGAGCAACATGGCTGATCACAAATCATAACACTAAGTCCTACTACGGTTTTCTGAAAACATAACGGTGATGGTTTTAATTTGATAATGAAACCTTTGGATGTCAGATGTTTGATTTAAACAGAACATAAATAGCAACAACCTCTGTGAAACGATGCACTTCATTACCTGAGAAACTTTATGTTTAGGAAAACGAAAAACAAGCCAATTTTGCCTTTATGGTCTGGCTACTGGCTCCTGTATAGCTATCCGTTGTTGCCATGGCAGGAACTGTGCTATGAACTGTGCTATGTCCCTGTCTCCCAGCCTCGTTGTTCCTTTCCTTGAATGTTACTCACTGCTTCATAATCCTGGTAGAAAAACCTGTTTCCAATGGAATGCTGTGACAAGAGCAAACTCCTGGAATACGAGTACCACGGCAATCCTGGTTCATAACAAAGTCATTGAAATCTATGCGTCTTGAAAGGGTTACAGACATTTCAAAGGATTTGGTAATCCAGATAACCACCGTGAGAGCTATCCTCCATAAAAAGAGACAATGTGGAACAACAGAGAACCTTTCCAGGAGTAACCTGGCTACCAAAAATACTCCAATAAACCTCATCTAATAGGTCACAAAAAAAAACCAGGACAACATCTAAACCACTGAAGGCATGACATTCCTTATTTAAGCTCAGTGTTCTAGACTGAACAATAAGAAAGACCCTGGTTTAAAATGGCATCAATGGAAAGGTTTTATGGCAAAAAAAGCACAAAAGGGTCATCTCCCACTGGCAAAGTCAAACATGATGGAGATAAACCACCATGCATACAACCACACCTAAGGGCAATTTAAAGACACCAATTTAGGCTTCACCATTTAGGCTTAGGCTACTGACACCATCATGTACAATACAGCAAATACTTATTCACCTCATTTACATCTTCCTTCTATGTATTTAGCGTTTACATTTGTGTACTTTATCTTGTCTAGAGTTTGTATTTATGTAAAATTTTTTGAGTTTTCCCATTTCTGCCAAATTTTTATTTTTGAAAGCATTTTACAGTTTAAATATTGAAATAATTCTGTACTATATTGTTTGTAACTGTTCACCTTTTATTCATGGTTGTTTCTATTATTTATGTATCCTTCCTAGTATTATCTTACTAGAGGCACATCTTTACCCTGTCCTGTCCAATTGATCTCATTGACTCTAATTATAACCACACTTTTTATCTGTGTTCTTTTCAGAGCCTCTCTTTGCATTTAACAAAATCTTTAGAGATTGTGTTGTCACCTCATATATATATATATATATATACATAAAACACGTATGTGATAGTAAATATGTCATTAATATAAATGTTCTGAAGGTTACTTTTCTGTTTTCCTCTTAATTTCTTAAACGTTGCCAGGATCGGCATCCAGAGTTATGCCGAAATTTGCGCGTCCTGCCGCATATTGTTGAGAAAACAGACTGACATATGACCGATGAAGAAACTTCTGAAATATTCGTAATATTAACATGTTTCTTCACTATGAATGCCATGGAAAGGTTATGTTTTTTTGGCAGGTTAATTAAAAAAATTACGGTTTTGTTTTCTTTTATCTAAACATGATGAGTCGAATGTTTTAAACTCGCAGTGTCTTAGGAAGATGTTCTCTGCTGCATGGTTTGAAAGTATGGCTCACGTTCTCCTTTTGTAACAACAGCATAATAGTTGAAGAAACGCGCGTGCTTGTTTGGCAAAGTTGATCTGTTTTTTTTAGCTAGCTGACAGATAGACAGATAAAGAGAGTTCAAAGCCATTAAACAAGTGAATAGGGATGTAACATCTCTGTATTGTTCAATGCTGACAACTGTATCTGATAGGTCTAAACACTCCGTCAGATACTGTTCCCCCTGTACTAAACAGAGGAACAGGGGAATCGGTATCTGATGGTGTTTATAGGACCGTCAGATACGGTTTACCCTGTTCAATACAGGGGGAACGGTATCTGACGAGGTGTAGAGACCCATTAAGATGCATTACCTCTTTTTAAGAGAGAGGACATTTTTTATGGGGTGCCTAGACCTATCAGGAAGTCTCTCGACTGAATGCAATTAATAGCTGGGGATGCTGAAAATGACAATAAATACATAACTATGCACTGACAACAGTATAGATATCTGTAGTTTCTCTCTCTATGTAGTCAAACGTTTGGACTCACCTCAGTCATTCAATTGCTTTTCCTTATTTTTATAACTTTCTACACTGTAGATACACAGTGAAAATATCAAAACTATTAAGCAAACGTATGTAGAATTATGTAACAACCACAAAATTGTGAAAAATCTCAAAACATCTTGTTTATCTTAGATTCTTCTTAACAGTCCCCCTTTGCTTTAATTACTGCTTTGCATTTTCTCTATGAGCTTCATGAGGCAGTCACCTGAAATGGTTTTCCATTCCTCTGGGAACTCAAGACTGCTGGAAAACCATTTTTTGTATTTCAACCCATACCAGCTAGTTTAAAACATTTGGCGTCTGACCGCCAGCAGGGTGCGGTAGCTCCGACATTCTTTAATTCTATGAATCCAGACCAGAAAGACAAATACTGAATACTTACAGTGCATCCAGAAAGTATTCCCAGCGCTTCACATTTTGTTATGTTACAGCCTCAATCCAACTTGGATTAATCTCTTTCCTCAAAATTCTACAAACAAATACGAAGTATGTGTAGAATTTTGGGAAATAGAGATTAATATAATTTGGAATGAGGCTGTAACATTACAAAATGTGAAGCGCTGTGAATACTTTCTGGATGCACTGTAAGTATTTGTTCATATATCGCAAGTCATATCGTCATTGCACTATTAGGCACTGTTATCGTACATCGCAGGTTTCTCTAATATCGTGCAGCCTTATTAATTAGTTTCTAAGCAAACTTCTATCGGTGTCGAAGGGCAACAAACCACTCAAAATGGCGGACGTGGGTCGTTCCCATCGAGTAACGAAGCGTTTACCGTTTTAAGTCTATAGGGTACATTTGGGCTTTAAGATGCTAATCCATTAGCCACCTAAAATGTTCCTAAACTGTAACTGACATGAAAAAATACAAACCTAATCTGTGCAGCAGAACTTTAGGGTTGAGACCAGCCTCCAGGACGTTGTGCCGCAGATGATCTTCTTTGTCCTCTTTAGCTGTTTGGGAAATCTCTCCCACTGCTGCACTCTGCCACCGTTTGAGCTGCTGTCTCCACATCTTTGTTGTTAGCTTCTCTTCAAAAGATCCTTTAACAGTTACTGAGTAGTTATAACTCGGCTTTGATCCAAACTCTAGTGATGGGACATTTGAAGCAAAGCTTCGAGTTTACAGAGTAAAAAGGTTCGATGCGTGTCTTGTCTTGCGGTAAATCACGTGACCGATGACAAACGATGCCTTGCATTTCCGTGGAGACGTCACTGCTTCATTTCGCGTGTCGGATTTCAAAATAAAAGCGCGATGACACTTGTTGCTTCGTGGGTTGTTGTAGTGGTTTGGTCGCACGTCAGCAGAGATAGGAGCATCTGAGAAGAATGGAGCCAACAAAAAAAGGAAAAGCTCTCCCATCTGGGAGTAATTTAAAATGTGTTCTCAAAAAAGGGTGTGTGTAAAATGTGTTTGCAGCATTTACTTAATTTTATTTGTATCATTACCAATAATTCTGTATCAATGAACTTTCATCTTTGTGTTTCAGTTGAAGTGTTTGTTGTGTGCCAGAGAGCTGGTATACAATAATAACACCTCATCAATGCTTAGGCATTTCAGAGCCATATATGAAAAAGAAAAGCCACACACTTCAAATCAAACGCTTCTTCGTCTTCTTTTTTGTCTTCTTCGCTGTTGGCAGACAACAATTTGGCACATTACCGCCACCAACTGGTAAAGAGTGTGAATCAGGATAAGCACGCTCCAAAAGAAATATGACATGATCAACGCTGGGATGCATTTCAGGGTACTCCTTCATTTGCTGGATCCCACCTATGTTCTCCCTACTAGAAAGTTTTATATGTGTACACAACAAGATCAAATGTAGTGCTAACAAATAATTGCAGTAATTTCAATTAATTTCCTTTCCTTCACGGCATTAAAGAAGATGGAGGAAAAATATGAAGAAAAAAAACAAAAGAAAAGGCCAAAGAGGACATGCAGAAGGTGTCTGCTGTGAGCCTCACAGTAGATATGTGGACATTAATAAATACGGATGCATACCTGGCAATAACATGCCACTTTGTTGATGCAGACGACAAACTGGGCACTGTGCTGCTTAGAGTTGAACATTTCCCTCAGAGTCACACATCAGAAAATCTGGTAAGGGTAGTTCATACCCACATGGAGGAGTGGGGAATAACTAATAAGGTTACTTGCCTATAGTCACTGATGCTGCATCAAACATTATTGCATGTGCTAAGGCCTTAAGGATCAGGCACTCTGTGTGCATTGCTCATGCACTGAAGTTGTTGGTAGGAAAATCATTTGACCAGGTCCCTGCTCTCTGTGACATTCGTACAAACGAATTGTAACATATTTTCACTCAAGCACCAAAGGTAAAGAAAGCTAGAAGTAGTATAGATACAGATAGGAAGACAGTCACAAAAGCTTGTCACTGATGTGGACACACGCTGGAATAGCAGAACCTCACTATCTTGTCAGGAGTATCAAACAATTGAGGAGTGCTTACCTGTATTATTCACTTTTTACCAGGCAACATTAGAGCTCCCAGAAGAGAGAAGGGTCTCAATCTCAAAGATAATCCTTAATGAACATGCTGCACCATGCAGGACTTGCAAAATCAGCAAATATCACCAGAGTTGCTAAACTTCTCTCAGACGTTTTTAAAGTGTCAGAGAACATGTGACAAGTATAGAATCCCTAAACATAATGACAGTGGCAACGTTTTTGACCCCAGGTTAAAAACTCTTGGCTTTCTCAACCAAAACAAGGCACAAGAGGCAGTACAGCAGCTAATCTCTGAACATACTGCACTAATAGCCAGCAGTGAAGCTCCACATCAATCAGATGCAAGAGAAGGCACCAGCAACTCTCGTGAGTTTTTATTTATTCTGTAAATTCCTTGACCTTGACATATTAGTACTGCTGTATTTCAGCTGCTGGTGTTGTATGATTATATTTAATGGGTTTGTTTTTGTTTTTTTTTGCTATTTATTGGTGAGCTGTGGTGTCTGCTAGATGAAGCAGTGGACCAGAAGAGACAAAGCTCCAATGCCACAGCAGATGCCATAGTAAAAGTGGAGCGATACCAGGCAGAAGTTAACTTGACGATACATGAGGACCCCTGGAGTACTAGCATACGTAAGGTAAGGTAAAATTATTTATATAGCGCTTTTCAGCAACGAGACACTCAAAGCGCTGTACATGCAATTACAATACAATCACAAAGCAAATAAACACAGATGCAGACAGAGAAAAACAAATAAAATGATAAAATCAAACAACAGAGGTAATTAAAAAAAGTAAAATAAAATAAAATAAAGAGAATAGAATGATGGACAAGAAAATGAAAGGAAAGCATGCACGTAAACATGTGTATCCCTACTTGTACCACATGGCACAGAGGTTTCTATGCTCACCAACATCCTCAGTGCCTTGCGAGTGTTTTCCAAGGCTGGGGAGGTCATCAGCCGACAAAGAAATCGCCTTCAACCACAAACAGTGAAATTAGTCTTGTTTTTGAATACAAATAATTAACACCCAAATACCCATCCACCAGCAATTTCACATTTAGTTGTTTGATCAGCAAGGACACATCAGTCTCACCCAGGAGAAACAGACTGAATGCTATTGAACGAGTGAAACTCTGTGTGCAGCTAACTATAAAGGATCTGAAGCAGAAGTCCCAGAAAAATAATTCAAGTTTTTCAGGAAGGAAGTCACAAACACAAAGCTTACAGTGCATCTTCATTGTTAAATCAGTCCACATAAAAATCATATCACATAAAAGAAAACTATTACCACAGACGTCAGAATATTAGCAGAATTATTTTGAGTATCAGTCATTTTAAGACCTAAAAAGAAATGACAAATGGGTTTGAAAAAAAACTTTATTGTGACAATACTGCAAACTGCCATATTCTGATATTTGAAGTATGAAGGCTGTCACAGTGTCTGTGCAGCAGCAGATGTCTCTAGTGAGAAATGAATGCAGCATCAAGTAATGAACCTTTAGTCAAAGCAATGTGCTGGAAAGCTTCATTGCTTCATGAGGCTTCATTTGGCCATCACTAGCCAAGTCTACTTCTTTGTCTTCTTTTTCATCTTTTTCGCTGTTGGCAGACAACAATTTGGCACATTACCGCCACCAATTGGTAAAGAGTGTGAATCAGCATAAGCACGCTCCAAAAGAAATATGACCTGATCAACGCTGGGATGCATTTGTGCACTGTCTGTTAGTGAATCATAAATGAAAGTTATATCTCTGATCTTTCTCTCTAATGTAGTTAAATCCACATCAGAATCAGGTCAAATCCAGGGTGTTGTTATCATTAGTGGCACTATTGGACTGGCACTATTGGACCAATGTCTAAATGATTTATTTCTAATTCTGTTGCTTTCTGTACGATTCTCCAACGAAATATTTTATTAACTGCTCTTTTTTTTCTCCCTGCAGGTTTGTAAAGTTGCCTGCATGGGGTTGTTTTAACGTTGGCCCTGCAGATTAACTCAGTAGTTTAATGACAGCTGATTCTGTTAAGATCTGCCATTTTGGTCTTTGTTGTGGTTTTGTATTTGTTTACTTTTCAGCTTGGTGTTTCTATTCCTTTGGGTTTAATAGTTATGCTTATTTATTTCTTCTGTTTCCTGATACTTTTGTTCTCTGCTTCCCTCTCAGGTAGTTTAGTGTTTGTTTACTTTTTATTCAGTCAGGTGTTTCTTCTGTTCCCTCCAGTTTCTCAGTTTACGTTAGTTTAAGGTTATTCTAGATTCTTATTCACTTCAATTCAAAAATACTTTATTAATCCCAAATGGAAATTAAATGTGTTTGTAGCTCATTATGAGGGTTTCTTCAAAGAGCCGTTGTAGACGCTGATGGCTGTGGGCAGGATCTCCTGTAGCGCTCCATCTTACAGCAGATCTGAAGAAGCCTCTGACTGAAGACACTGTTGTTGTAGGACAGTCTCATGAAGAGGATGCTCAGGGTTCTCCATAATGTTCTTCATTTTATGAAGTATCCGTCTTTCCACAATGATCTCCAGAGGTTTCAGAGGAGTCCCCAGAACAGAGCCTGCCTTTTTTATCATCTTGTTGAGCTTTTTTAAGTCCCCGGCTCTGATGCTGCTTCCCCAGCAGATGATGGCAGAAAAGATCACACTCTCCACAACAGACTTATAGAAGATATGCAGCATCTTGCTGCAAACACCAAAGGACCTAAGCTTCCTCAAGAAGTACAGTCTGCTATGTCCCTTCTTGTAGATGGCTTCACAGTTGCATCTCCTCTCTAGTCTGTTGTCCAGATGAACACCACATTTATACTCCTCCACCACCTCCACTTCTTCTCCCATGATAGAAATAGTTTTTGACTTCTTTCTGTTTCTCTTAAAATCTACAATCATCTCCTTTGTTTTAATCACGTTCAAGATGAGATGATTGTTTCCACACCATGCCACAAAGCGGTCCACCACCTTCCTGTACTCAGCTTCTTGTCCATCTCTGATCCACCCCACGACTGCAGAATCATCCGAGTATTTCTGCAGATGACAGGAGTCTGTCTTGTACTGGAAGTCTGAGGTGTACAGAGTGAAAAGGAATGGTGAGAGTACAGTCCCCTGTGGTGCTCCTGTGCTGCTGACTACTTGGTTAGACACACAACCCTTCAGTCTCACAAACTGTGGTCTGTTTGTCAGGTAGTCTTTGATCCAGGAGATTGTTGAGGCCTCCAGCTGAGTCTTTTGGAGTTTCTGACAAAGCAAATCAGGTTGTATTGTATTAAATGTACTGGAGAAATCAAAGAACATGATCCTCACTGTGCTACTGGCTTTGTCCAGATGACAGTGGGTTTGTTGAAGCAGGTATATGATGGCATCTTCAACTCCAACTCCACAGCGATAAGCAAACTGAAGGGGGTCGTGATGGTGGAAGGGGGAGGTAAAGGGAGCATCAGCATCTTCTGATTTGGTTGAAGGTAAACATGTAGATTCAGAAGGGTCCATGGCTGAGGTGGAAGATAAAAAATGTGAGGTGTTACTGGACAGCTGTGGGTCCTGTGGGTCAAAGGAGGGTGGAATGTCTGTTTGGCTGTGAGCAGGAGAGGAGGAGGACAGCTTCATTTGCTTCATTTGGTTATTTATCTTTTTCCATAGTTTTGCTTAGATCTGTTTCCCTGAGTTTATTATTTAGTCCATTTGTCATAATTTAGTTTTGTAGTCAGTTTTTCCTTTGGTTATTTCATAGTCTAGTTTCTCTTATGTTCCCTTTATCTTCCAGTCTGGTCACCATAGGAACCATTCATATTCCCTCAGTTCTCTGCAGCCTGGTCCACACCTGATTCCTATCTCCTCTGATTTCATGCCTCCCAGTCTCATTGATCCATACTCCACTTCCTTCAGTTTATAAGCTCTGTGGTTTTCATTGTTCCTCGCTGGTTTCTCCCGTTCAGTACCCCTGATTAAGTTCAGTTTGTGCTACGCTCCTGCTAAGTGAATTCATGTACGTTTTGGGCTCAACTCATGTCTATTCCTGCAGTGACTTATGCTACGTTTTTGGAATCCTTTGTATAATGATGAAGCCTTCCTTTAACATGCTGCTGCCCAGCTCTTGTCTGCACTTTGGTCCATTCAGCCGCAGATTGTGACAGATTCCTTCATTCTTCTAATGGTATTTCACCCATCTCTACCTGTAAAGCTGAAATTGGAGTTGCTTTAATTGCTCCTGTAATTGAGTGCAAACCTTGATGTTCAACGGCATCTAGGTTCCTGGGAACTGTGTCAGAATCTGATCTATAAACTATACAACAATAATCAATTGTAGGTCTTATGAGGCTTATGTAAATTACTTTTAAAGCTTGTCTGTCTGAGCCCCATTCACACCTGAATAAACACCTAATTATATACACAATTATTTTTGCATTTATCAATAACCTTTTGTAAATGCACTGTGCAGGTTAGTTTTTCACTACAGCCTCTTTGCAACTTTAAGACAATTTTCCATTTCCACATTCTAATATTTTATTATACAAGTCCAATAAAATCACATCTGAATACTCAATAAGTTTACTTTGAATTACATAACAGATCTGAACATTTCCTGGAGTTGATATTTTGTACGTCTTAACTATTAATTCCCACCTTTCTTTGGAACTGAATGTTGAACTTAATGAATCAACATCACCGCTCCTGTTTTTTCCCCTAAGTCTTTGTTGACTTATTGTCTTATATTTCTCCCATTGAGCTCCACTACAACATCTATTAGGCACCCTCCAGTTTCATCCTTCTCTTAATTCAAGCCAACTTAAATCATTATTGGAAAATTATCACTTCAAATAGTTGTCTTTAATAACAGTCCAAGAACAGAGCCCTGCTAATGAATCAGAAACTAATGTAATATCAGTGGCTGTCTCTGTGCCAATTCTGATGTTTGATCTTGTTCCGTCTGCATTACAAATGCATATAAGATGTTTAGACTCCATTAACTCCTCAATAACCAACCCATTCCCATTAGTCCTCTAGTCCCATATTGTGTTGTAGGCATTAAAATTACCACACCATATCAAGCTAAATTTCCATTCTTTTGTCCATATTTCAACCACTATGTACTCAAGTTCTTGTCCTTTTTCCTTGTTTTAGAAAAACTACACATCCTCTCCCCTATCCCTACAAATACTAATAAAGCCATTGATAATAAAATCTAATGTAGGTTTTAGCCACGTTTCATGAATGCGTACATCTTCAGGTTAGGGTAAAATATATATATATAGTGCCTTGCGAAAGTTTTCGGCCCCCTTGAACTTTTCAACCTCTTGCCACATTTCACGCTTCAAACATAAAGATATAAAATTCTAATGTTTTGTGAAGAATCAACAACAAGTTGGACACAATCGTGAAGTGGAATGAAATTTATTGGATGTGTCAAACTTTTTTAACAAATAAAAAACTGAAAAGTGGGGCGTGCAATATTATTCGGCCCCTTTACTTTCAGTGCAGCAAACTCCCTCCAGAAGTTCAGTGAGGATCTCTGAATGATCCAATGTTGTCTCAAATGACTGATGATGATAAATAGAATCCATCTGTGTGTAATCAAGTTTCCGTATAAATGCACCTGCTCTGTGATGGTCTCAGGGTTCTGTTCAAAGCGCAGAGAGCATCATGAAGACCAAGGAACACACCAGGCAGGTCCGAGATACTGTTGTGGAGAAGTATAAAGCCGGATTTGGATACAAAAAGATTTCCCAAGCTTTAAACATCCCAAGGAGCACTGTGCAAGCAATCATATTGACATGGAAGGAGTATCAGACCACTGCAAATCTACCAAGACCCGGCCGTCCCTCTAAACTTTCATCTCGAACAAGGAGAAGACTGATCAGAGATGCAGTCAAGAGGCCCATGATCACTCTGGATGAACTGCAGAGATCTACAGCTGAGGAGGGAGAGTCTGTCCATAGGACAACAATCAGTCGTACACTGCACAAATCTAGCCTTTATGGAAGAGTGGCAAGAAGAAAGCCATTTCTCAAAGATATCCATAAAAAGTCTCGTTTAAAGTTTGCCACAAGCCACCTGGGAGACACACCAAACATGTGGAAGAAGGTGCTCTGGTCAGATGAAACCAAAATTGAACTGTTTGGCCACAATGCAAAACGATATGTTTGGCGTAAAAGCAACATAGCTCATCACCCTGAACACACCATCCCCACTGTCAAACATGGTGGTGGCAGCATCATGGTTTGGGCCTGCTTTTCGTCAGCAGGGACACTGAAGATAGTCAAAATTGATGGGAAGATGGATGGGGCCAAATACAGGACCATTCTGGAAGAAAACCTGTTGGAGTCTGCAAGAGACCTGAGACTGGGACGGAGATTTATTTTCCAACAAGACAATGATCCAAAACATAAAGCCAAATCTACAATGGAATGGTTCACAAATGAACGTATCCAGGTGTTGGAATGGCCAAGTCAAAGTCCAGACCTGAATCCAATCGAGAATCTGTGGAAAGAGCTGAAGACTGCTGTTCACGAATGCTCTCCATCCAACCTCACTGAGCTCGAGCTGCTTTGCAACAAAGAATGGCCAAGAATTTCAGTCTCTGGATGTGCAAAACTGATAGAGACATACCCCAAGCGACTTGCAGCTGTAATTGCAGCAAAGGGTGGCGCTACAAAGTATTAATGCAAGGGGGCGGAATAATATTGCACGCCACACTTTTCAGTTTTTTATTTGTTAAAAAAGTTTGACACATCTAATAAATTTCATTCCACTTCATGACTGTGTCCCACTTGTTGTTGATTCTTCACAAAGCCTGAAATGTGGCAAGAGGTTGAAAAGTTCAAGGAGGCCGAATACTCGCAAGGCACTGTATACAGGTCCTTCTCAAAAAATTAGCATATTGTGATAAAGTTCATTATTTTCCATAATGTAATGATGAAAATTTAACATTCATATATTTTAGATTCATTGCACATTAACTGAAATATTTCAGGTCTTTTATTGTCTTAATACGAATGACTTTGGCATACAGCTCATGAAAACCCAAAATTCATATCTCACAAAATTAGCATATCATTAAAAGGGTCTCTAAATGAGCTATGAACCTAATCATCTGAATCAACGAGTTAACTCTAAACACCTGCAAAAGATTCCTGAGGCCTTTAAAACTCCCAGCCTAGTTCATCACTCAAAACCCCAATCATGGGTAAGACTGCCGACCTGACTGCTGTCCAGAAGGCCACTATTGACACCCTCAAGCAAGAGGGTAAGACACAGAAAGAAATTTCTGAACGAATAGGCTGTTCCCAGAGTGCTGTATCAAGGCACCTCAGTGGGAAGTCTGTGGGAAGGAAAAAGTGTGGCAGAAAACACTGCACAACGAGAAGAGGTGACCGGACCCTGAGGAAGATTGTGGAGAAGGGCCGATTCCAGACCTTGGGGGACCTGCGGAAGCAGTGGACTGAGTCTGGAGTAGAAACATCCAGAGCCACCGTGCACAGGCTTGTGCAGGAAATGGGCTACAGGTGCCGCATTCTCCAGGTCAAGCCACTTTTGAACCAGAAACAGCGGCAGAAGCGCCTGACCTGGGCTACAGAGAAGCAGCACTGGACTGTTGCTCAGTGGTCCAAAGTACTTTTTTCGGATGAAAGCAAATTCTGCATGTCATTCGGAAATCAAGGTGCCAGAGTCTGGAGGACGACTGGGGAGAAGGAAATGTCAAAATGCCAGAAGTCCAGTGTCAAGTACCCACAGTCAGTGATGGTCTGGGGTGCCGTGTCAGCTGCTGGTGTTGGTCCACTGTGTTTTATCAAGGGCAGGGTCAATGCAGCTAGCTATCAGGAGATTTTGGAGCACTTCATGCTTCCATCTGCTGAAAAGCTTTATAGAGATGAAGATTTCATTTTTCAGCACGACCTGGCACCTGCTCACAGTGTCAAAACCACTGGTAAATGGTTTACTGACCATGGTATCACTGTGCTCAATTGGCCTGCCAACTCTCCGGACCTGAACCCCATAGAGAATCTGTGGGATATTGTGAAGAGAACGTTGAGAGACTCAAGACCCAACACTCTGGATGAGCTAAAGGCCGCTATCGAAGCATCTTGGGCCTCCATAAGACCTCAGCAGTGCCACAGGCTGCTTGCCTCCATGCCACGCCGCATTGAAGCAGTCATTTCTGCAAAAGGATTCCCGACCAAGTATTGAGTGCATAACTGTACATGATTATTTGAAGTTTGACGTTTTATGTATTAAAAACACTTTTCTTTTATTGGTCGGATGAAATATGCTAATTTTGTGAGATATGAATTTTGGGTTTTCATGAGCTGTATGCCAAAATCATCCGTATTAAGACAATAAAAGACCTGAAATATTTCAGTTAGTGTGCAATGAATCTAAACTATATGAATGTAAAATTTGCATCATGACATTATGGAAAATAATGAACTTTATCACAATATGCTAATATTTTGAGAAGCACCTGTATATATAGACGTGGCTACTGCAGCACATGTACGACTCTAAAAAGGTAAAAAGAAATAACCTAAATCCTCATCTGTTGAAGTTTAGATTACTAGAGGCATCAACATCCTGTTTGGTTCAGGAAATGAACTCATTCCTTAAATCCCCCCTGAAAACATTTGAATATTTAATATGTAAGATTTTATGCTACTTAAAAAAATAATTCATTCAAGTGTTGTAAAATGCTTCTATATTTCAGCCAAGAAAGACTGTTATTAAGTATAAGTGCATGTAAACTACCCAAGACGGTAAGGTAAAGGAAAGTTATTCTTTTTCTTTAGACCCCAGACGATACATTTGTGGTGCTGCTTCAGTATCTGGAGGGGCTCTATGGAGGAACAAAGGAAACAACAGTCCTGAAGGCCTTCATGCTGGTGGAAGAATCTGAAAAGGCACCAAAGGACATAGTTGTCCATCGGAGGGCGCAGAGAGTCAGAGAAGTGATCCTGCTCTTCTCCTGACCCATGGGAACTACTGGACTTGAGGAAACAACACAGAAATGCCCCTTTTCCGTTGGCTCGATTTGGCTCGACTCTGCTCCACTCGGCTCGCTTCGCGAGCATTACCATTACTGTTATTTCAGTATAGGTACCTACTTTTTTAGTACCTCCTTCTTAGCAGGGCTAAGCGAGGCCGAGTCAGTACTGTACGTGATGTGAAGAAACGACTGTTCATTGATTGGCTGTGGGCGTGGCCAGCCGCAAGAGTCGACCAGTGTAAAAAAAAAAAACAACCGCCATTTACAAACGTGCATTTAAGCGAGTTTATTTCTTCGGTTTATATCTTCTTGGAATCGAAGAAGAACCCTTCCTGAAAAACATTGTAAGAATTATGATTATTGATTAATTAATATTTATTAAGAATTATAATTTAAAATCATAATTTGAAAAAGATTAATTTCTTAACCAAAAACCATTACTTACGAATCGAAACCGGAGATGTCCTCTGGTGTTGTAATTATGGCTCAAAGCCCTTGATAATTACAATTATTAAATTCTCAGTAATAATTGATAACTATTACTAGATGTCACTGTTTAATCAACCGCTTCACCAAAGGTGGGGGAACTTTGACCTTATTTTGACAGACAAATCACTCTTGCTCAAAATAAGCACAAACACTTTCTCTTTATCTACATGAATATTTATTAAATCAACAGTCCTGTGTTGGGATTATTGATTATTGATTAATTAATTTTTATCAAGAATTATAATGTAAAATCATAATTTGAAAAAATTTATTTCTTAACCAAAAATCCTTATTTATGAATTGAAGCCAGAGATGTCCTCTGGTGTTGTAATTGTAGCCTAAAGCCCTTGATAATTACAAGTAATAATTGATAACTATTACTAGATGAGAGAATTTAAGTACACCCTTTCATCAAACTTTTTGACAGGTGGGTGGGACTTCCGGTGAGGGCGGGATGTCCGGTGGGTGCCATATGGGCGCCATGTGGTTGCCACGTGGGCAGGAGGTCACGTGGTCAAGCAGGTGGTGTGTCCAAGGGGGGCGTAACAGTGGATGCTGATTGGTTGTCGTCATTAGGGGCAATATCTTAAATGAGTCAATTAAAACACAGGGGTGTGTTTGTTATAAATAGAACAAGACAAATATGGTATTATCGGAAACTGTTTGGCATCAGCACCAATTAAAAATAGAGGGGGTGTGTTTGTAAGCATCGTTAAACCTTGAATAACCCAATGAAAACAATAGGGCGTGCCTTAGTGTTTACTTTAAATACAGAGATAAAACTCTGCACTTTACATGCAGCATTCGTTGGAAAAAAAAAGAACACCCATTCAACAATGGCTAGAGTTAAGAGAGTTTATCGTCAAGCGGAGGAGAAACGCAACGCGTGCCAAGATGATGATGATGAACAAGCAACTGCATCATATACTTCCTCAACGGAGATACCTATCGGAATTCCCGTTGTGACATACTCTACCGATGATGAGGATCCAAAATCAACTTCAACAACCATGGTTGAAAATCAGACCTCGGTTCGGCCAAGAGGTATGTCAGTTCTGTGCGAAACCCCAGTGACCGTCTACCAGTATTCATCCCGTGAATTGAATGCTCCTAAGAAATCAACATACTACATCTGCAGGGTACAAAGACCCCCGTTCAAGACTCTGCAGGAAGAATGGTCTTTGGAGCCATATGGCCTGGTTGGCAGCTGGGGTTATATTTTCATGTATGAAATAGGAGAGCTTTGCCTGTATCAATTGGATCAAGACGAGGTATTTAATGGATCACTGGCTCTGTGTACACTCACCCACAGCGACTGGGCTGTGTTAAAGCTTGCAATCCCGCACCTTAATGATAGCCCTGAAACAGTCTCAAGGCAGGAGAGGGAGAAAGAAGAAGAAGAAGAAGAAAATGAACTGTCTCCTCGACCTGTAAAACGGGCGAGAATGTTTCATATACCATCCGATGTTGAAATAGCTGAGAGAGAACCTCTCTTTAGCGCAGTGTGGGGGTCAAAAACCACAGCAAATGGCCGCTGGTCTTTTCGGGCAAGCAGACGCAGGAACAACCGGACGAGTCCCTCAGATCTGTTTGTGTTGGAGGCTTTCAATCAGGACTGCGGCGTATTCAAGACAATGCTGGCTCTGCCGTTTGAAGCTTGGGCAGAGAAGATGAGTGAAATTGGACATCGTCTTTCCGACCTTTTCCAAAAGTCACGAAGTTGGATCGATGTCATGTCAGTGAAAAAAACGCTGACGTTTCCTGTTTTACGTTTAGAACGAACCCTCTTCTGAGGACACGCCCCTTCCTATGATATATATACGGGGGGATAACTGCAAGCTCACAGACACTGAGAATCGTATCATGAGAATGAGTGGACCGACACCATACAGGGATCTCTACAACCACCGAGCAGAGATCCACTTCTCTCCTGAGCACGATGAAAGCTTCAACATTGGACCATATCATCCGCCTTCCCCTGACCTCTTCTCACCATCCACCTCAACATCCTCATTCTCAGAGAACCACTACAGTCCTGCATCACCTACAGGATACAACATGAAATATCTACCGCTTTCTCCAGACCTCTGCTCACCATCACCGCTATTCATGGCTGAGTCTGTAGACGCGAATGTCCTGCCTGAAGACATGAAGGTGGTCGTGGAGGAGGAGGTAGCCACCGGCTACTCACCCTCTACCGAAGCCCCTACACAAACCCTGGAACCGATGGAGGACCCTCAGCCTTCAGCAGAGGATGAGAGTAACCAGGAGGACGAAATTGACGGTTGGTTCTCAACCACCCTCATCAATACGGTGAAAACAGCGATACTTCATTTATTCAACATAACCTCTTTGAACTATCTCAGAGAAACCTGCTATGGATGTATAACGAACCACCCAAGCCAGCGTCAACACCATTGCCTGGAGGTACTGGGGGAGGATTATTACCAAGTCAACTTTCAACGCATCGTACGACGACTCGTAACCCCCAAACTCATTCCTGCTATTCAGAATCTTCTGGTACTTCGAAGCATACAAGCGGATGACTTCAGAGTGAAGACGATTGCCAAGACGGTTTTATATGAACTGAAATCGGTACAAGGCATCCACAGTGCAATAGCGCACGTTTATGATCGCATGGTCGATGAGAAACATCTCAAACAACTTAACTCTGTTTCAGAGTGCTATGGACTGACAAACTGATCTCACATGTTTGATGACTTGTTGTTGTATCATTTTTTTTTTTTAGTATTCCAGTACTTTAGTTAATCTGCATTATATGATTTTTCTTCTTTTTTCTTTTTTTACTATTAAATACAATTAAAGTAGGAACATAGTAACCTTTCCCAAAAAGTGTTGTTTAAAAAGCTAGTAGTGTTTGAATTCATCTGCATTTTATCTGATTTTGTTTTCTGGTTGTTTTTTGTTTATATTAAATAAAAAAAAATAAAAAAAATAAAAAATAAGGATAAAGCTACCCTCCTGTGTGTTTTTTTCTCATTATTTAACAAGTAATCGGCAGAGATGGCAGGAAGACGGCTGATGAAGAAAGTATATTATAGCCCTTCAAATCCGGGAAGTTTTGGTGTAGATAGGCTGAGGAGGGTTATGCAAGATGAAACGGGAAAGAAGGTTGCGGTTGAAAAAGTTAAAGATTTTTTATCAGGAGAAGATACCTATACTCTACATAAACCTGCAAGAATAAAGTTCCCGAGAAACAGAGTTTTTGTCACCAGACCATTGAGGCAGTTCCAGGCTGATCTCTGTGACATGCAAGCTCTGGCCATGGAAAATGATGGTTATAATTATTTATTAACAGTCATTGACATCTTTTCAAAAAGGGCGTATGTACGAGTTTTGAAGAGGAAAACAGCCGCTGAGGTGGTAAAGGCATTTGAATCAGTTTTTACAGAAAGTCAGATCCCCAAAAAACTTCAGACTGATGCCGGTAAAGAATTTTTTAACAAGAAATTTAAGGTTTTAATGGAGAAACACGGTATTGAACATTTTGCCACAGCGAGTGAAGCAAAAGCTTCAGTGGTCGAGAGATTTAACCGCACATTAAAAACAAGGATGTGGAGATATTTTACAGCTAACAATACCCGGCGGTACGTTGATGTACTGCAAAACCTAGCTAGAAGCTACAACCATTCCTACCACTCCAGCATTAAAATGAGCCCTATGGAAGTGACCCCTGAAAATGCCTTTCAAGTGTTTCAGAATCTGTATGATGTCAAGTCCAACAGATATTGCAAGGCCTCAGTGACAACGTTTAAACAAGGGGATCTTGTCAGAATATCCAAGGTCCGTGGAGTGTTTGACAAAAAATACGAACAGAGTTTTACGGATGAAGTGTTTACAGTCTATGACCGGATACCCCGTTCTCCTCCTGTATACAAACTCAAAGATTTGGATGGAGAACCTATCGAGGGTTCCTTTTACGCTGAGGAACTTCAAAAAGTAAAAATATTTAACGACAAGATGTATCAAGTGGAAAAAATATTAAAACGACGTACGGTCAAGGGAGTCAAACAGGTTTTTGTAAGCTGGAAAAACTGGCCTGAGAAATTCAACAGTTGGATCAAGTTTGATGAACTTCGAAACGTATAAAAAAGGTTTGCACTAAACCTCACAGTTGACACAGCATCATGAACCGTCAGGTAGAGGATGATGGCTTTTACGTTACTCTTCCATCTAATGCTAGCATGGAAGTGTTTAAAAATAATACCAGTTCAAGTTTCCGTGTAAATTTAGCTCAACATATTGATTTAGAAGGCCAATGGATGGTTGCATTAGCCGAGATTTCATACCCTCATACATGGCATAATTTACCGGATTATGATGCCTACTTTGAATGGAGGAAGGTTGGTGATGTGGAGATCAATACGCAAAGGATCAGAAGTGGCTACTATAACAGCGTTGTTCAACTCGAGACAGAGATGGAAATGTTTTTCAAAAAATTGAAATCGGGTTTACGCATTAAATTCAGCAAAGTTCAAAAGAGATTTGCATTTCAAGCAAATAGTCCGTATGAAATACGCTTCTTCAGCACTCTAGCTTATATGATGGGCGTGAAACCAGGGGAATGGATTCATGTTTCTGAACCAAAACTGGCTCCTTTTCCGGCGGATATAAAGGCTGGTTTCTATCACCTATACTGTTACAGCGACGTGGTCAGCCCACAAATAGTAGGCGACACTTTTGCACCTTTACTGCGGACCGTCAAAGTACAAGGCACATTCAGTGATATGATTACTCAGACGTTTAACCCCGCCCACTACCTTCCAGTCTCCAGAAGACATATTGAAAATATCAATATAGAAATTAAATCGGACCAAAACGTTCCTGTAAATTTCGTCTATGGAAAGACCGTCATAAGACTACACTTCAGACCGGTGATATCACAACGTAGCCTGAGATAAATTTTATTTGTATAAACTATTCCAGAGATATGTATATAACCTCTAAGATTGATTGGTTATCATTCATATTACGCTGGTCATTCAACACTGCATCAAGCAGGCAAGAGAGAACATGGCACATCTAAGTCTGAGACGTGATCCAAATCGCTTTGTAAATTACTATGTAAGTCAATCAGGCGGTAATCTGCCAGGGTTTTATGGGGCCCCGGTCATGTACGGACGCGGAATTGGATCATTATTTTCAAAATTATTCCGCTTCGTATCCCCTCTGGTTAAAAAAGGATTTGCAATTGCAAAACCCCATCTTAAAACGGCTGCATCAAATATCGCTTCGGATGTCATCGGTAGAGCCGTGAGTAAAATGAGTGGTTCTGCACACATCGACGGTCAAGAAGGTTCAGGAATTATGGTTTTATCCAAAAGACCCAGAACAAGACCCCCTGGTGATCGTTTAAGGACGGTTAAAAAACAACGACAAACGCGAAAAAGGAGATCAGTCGCAGCTGACAAACGAAGAGGAAGGAAGTCATCCGCAAGTTTTGATATATTTAAATAATGGCTCTTTTACATAACAAATCATCAGAGTGCACGCTGGCAGAGTTGGACTTATTTTCTGCCCCGATGACGCAGCTATCGATCGAAGATAAAATTTACACCGAGATCCAGCCTTTATCAGCAATCACTGATGGAGGGCCGATCGAGTTTTTCATTCCGGGAGACGGAGAAAAGTATCTGGATCTCAACGATACGCTGTTGCATCTCAGAGTGAAAATTACTAATGAGAATGGAACAAACCTGCCAGATGATGCACCTGTAGGGCTCATCAACTACCCGTTAAACACCATCTTCAGTCAGTGTGACGTCACTCTCGGAGATCGAATGATTTCACAATCCAGCGCTACACATCCATATAGAGCCATGATTGAGACATTGTTAAACTTTTCTGAGGATTCTTTAAAAACCCAGTTTAGCTCCGGTCTTTTTTATAAAGACACTGCAGGTGCTCTGAACTCTATTGTTACAACTAACGGCCCTAACCAAGGTCTTAACAGCAGAGCAGGCTTTACGGCAAATTCCAGGGAGGTACATCTCCTAGGCCCCCTGCATGCCGACATATTTTTCTGCGAGAGACTTCTTTTAAACTCTGTTGACCTTAAAATTAAACTTACAAGAGCCAACGATGCCTTTTGTCTCATGGCCGCAAGAGACTCCACTTACAAACTCAGGATATTAGGAGCATCTCTTTTTATCAAAAAAGTTACTGTCTCTCCAGCTGTACGACTGGGGCACGCTTCAGCTTTAATGAAAGCAAATGCTCTGTATCCACTTTCACGTGTGAATGTAAAAACATATTCCATCCCTGAAAATTCAAGGGTATGCAACCAAGAGAATCTTTTCTTAGGCATCTTTCCCAAGTATGTGGTGATTGCGTTACTGGATCATGACGCTTTTACAGGAACACGCAATCTCAATCCGTTTGACTTTAATCATTTTGATATGGAATATTTAGCTTTGTGTAAGGATGGCAGACAAATTCCTGCTAAAGCCTTCCAGCCAAATTTTAACCAAGGTCATTCAGTGAGAGAGTATTACAACTTGTTTACGGCTACAGGACGACATCTAAAAGATCTTCCACTGAGTATATCACGTCAGGAATTTAATCAAGGATACTCTCTATTCACATTTAATCTTAACCCGGGTGAGGACACAGATGCTCTATCTCCAGTTTCCAGTGGGAATTTAAGATTGGAAATGCGCTTCAGAAACCCGTTGCCATATACCACCACGCTGATCATCTACGCTTGTTATGATTCTATTTTAGAGATTGATTCAAAGAGGCGTGTGCTGGTGGATTATTATTAATCTAATCAGGCATGAATAATCATGAAATTGAGAGCCTGATGCGTCATCTGCTGGGAGATTTGTTTTGCGGTGTGTGGCCGTGCGACCAGCTGCCGCTGCTAGCTGACAAATTCCCAGGGCCGGCCTACTTTATCGTGAATACACATCCTTCACACATGCCGGGGGAACACTGGCTAGCTCTGACATTGGATGAGAATGGTCAATCCAGCTTTTTTGACTCTTATGGATTCTCTCCGGATTTCGAGTTCTACCCGTCAAGCATCGTAACATTTTTAGAAGACAGATCCTCAAAAATATTGTATCATAATAATCAGCTTCAAAACACTCTGTCCACTGTGTGCGGTCACCATTGCATTTTTTATCTATGTCATAGAGCGTGCGGATTATCAATGCAGCAAGTGTTGTCGAAATACACCGGAGATGTGATTAAGAATGATTTAATGGTATCTAACTTTGTGAAAAAATATCAGAAATGTGTCATTAATCAAAGTTGTACATTTTATACTCACGGAACATGCTCTTTGGAGATGTTTCTGGATTGTTATGGAATTTAAAATGTCTTATTTTTTTTTCATTGTTTGTTTTTTTTTTCTTCTTATGATTTAATATTTGTGTAATGATATCATATGTTAGTGTGTGAAGTAGAGAACGAAGTTAGACTTGAAAAATATAATCAATAAATATTTTATTGAATAAAAGAAATAGGCTACATGTTTCATTTTCTTATAACGGTTTATGGTGAAAATGTAATCCATCGGGGTGGTAGTGTCGTCTTACGAAGAGACTTTTTTGATCTCCCATCAGCATTTTTTGGATCTTCCAGCTCAGATCTCGACCAGTGGGGAGAATGAGTTATCTGCCTTCTTCTTCTTTTTCTTCTCTGCTTAACGCTGGGTGGTGTACCCCCATTTTCAATCGATGTACCCTCTGTTTTGAAACGTCTATATTCTTCACGAGCATAAGGGTTAATGACTGAAGATATAGGTATGTTTACCTCTGACAAGGTGTGTAGAAAGTCAGACCATCCTCGGGTTTGTGATGCTCCAGATTTTTTAAACGGAAGCATGAGATTTTTCAACAAATCAATCATGTGGGACCCCTTTATAATATTTCCGTTAAATACAAATTCACCTCGCGAAGTCCAACTCTCACTTCTTTCGGATAATTTCTTCAAAATGTACTCGGCATTTTTACGATTGTGTTTAGGAAGGCTTTTCAGTACTTCCGTAAGAACCTGATCCTTAGGGGCCTCGTCCTGCCCTGGGCCTTGTTTTTCTTGGGACCGCTCATGTTCAGGAACCTCTGTGTCACGCTGCAGCGTTAAACTGACCCGCTGTTTTTCTTCTTTGACACCTTGCTTAAGTAAAGTCAGATACCTCTGGAGAAGAGCATCGTATCTCTTGATTTTTTCATAAGAAGTCAAACCCGGCTCGTTTAATATCGCTCTCATTTCAGCATCCAAATTCTCCTCCGCCGTCTGTCTGATGGACGTGTCTGACTGGGTCAGACGCTTGAATTGATGAGGGGAAATGAGAAACATCTTCTGCGATGTTCTGAGAGACATTATCTCCTGATGATTCCACCCACTAGATCACCGATCAAGGGTGCAAGAGCCGTTAAGATGGGCAGAATAAAACCACCTCGTTGCTTTTTGAGAGCCAACTGTTTAGTTTTTATCCCGGTTCTTTTATCACCCAACAATCTGATGATATTTCTTTGTTTCTTCAATTGTCGGTGTTGAGAGGGTGATAGTTTAATGTTACCTTTTAGGATATTCAGTGCAATCTCGCACAGAGCCTGAATAAAGTCGGGAGAGCAGTGTGCGAGAATATCTTTACGTTTCTGTGGACAGGCCTGGTACAAAGCTCTGAATAATGGTAAATTCCTTTTTATACGCGCTGACATGATGACTTACTTTGTTCTGGGTACGTACACAGCAGGCCACTGCTGAGGAAGTATCCCCGTTCTCAGTCTGAAATGTTCTGGGCAGGTAGGCGTAAAATCGATGATTAAATATCCATGAGCTTCTCTCGTTGCGTCTTCAAAACTCTCCAAGAAGAGACCCTTTTGAGATGGAAACATTTGGCGGGCCAATATGTTCAGCTGCAGCTTATCTCTCGGGTTCTTAAACAACACCATATAATTACAGTTCAAACTAATAGTGCGACTGAACTTTCCCTGATGAAATACATTCTGAGTCAACATCATAACACTCATATTACGATGGTGACGAAACTGGGTAAAGACTTTCATCACGTTTTCATCATCTGAGGCTTGAGCAATAACATCGTCTAGAATGATCAAATGATTCTGATCAGGAGGAAACAGGTTTTCATCTTCAAAAGAATGAGGCAATCCTTCCACAAAGGTAATATTTTTATTCATCTTCTGCAATTCAGCATACATGGGTTGAAAAGATGTGTAAATCCATACAATATTTTCTGGAACAATATCCATGACATGATTACAGTTTTGTAAAATACTTTTTACAAAGAAAGTTTTCCCGCAGCCGCTGGGTCCAACTATCATACATGAGAAAGGGACTCTAAATCTAGGATCAAAATCAATCTCCTGTAAATCCATGTGACTTTTTATTTTATTTCTTCTTCAACTCTAATAACCGAAAGGCAGAGTTGTCCCGTCAGAAAAAAGACGTCTCTTATCATACACCAGTCGAAACTTTTTAAGAAATGTCGCGTTTGTCAAACAGAATCTCTTTTTATCCCTCCTGATCGTGTGCTGAGGGATTTCAATGACACCCTCACTTGACCCCTGTAAGTAGCCCTCGACCAGCCCTTTGATGCTGTCAAAATTGACCCTCTCGCTGCATTCATGCGTCTGAGTGATGCCTTTAGCACGTATCATTACATTTTTACGGTTTTTGGTCTGGTATGCATAACTCTTGGGTCCTGTCGATGCAAACTCCGAAATGCTGTCACCATCTAACTCGTCAGTAAGATCACCCAGATAATTCCCCAATTCCAGAGGAGTTTCACCACTTTTTGTCACATAAATCAAACTGTCCTGTAACTTCTCCATGCTGCTGAGAAGTTTTAAACGTGCATAAGCGGTGGTGAATGCTGCTATAAACACATTATTTGTCTTACTTGGTGGATATATGACATGTTTATTGAAATTCCACTGCACTACACACATTTCAGGGTTGAAAAAATGAAAATAGTTAACCCTGTATTTACTCGAGAACATGAAGCTGAAAAAGTCTTCAGGATTAGTGATGACTGTGGTCTGAGACAGATCACTTCTTTGCGCAAATTTCCCCCAAAAACTGTTTAAACACAATTTTGCAACCTGCCTTTTGGCAGGATTCATCTCGATTTTCTCAGGGTCTAATTGGATGCCCTGATGCAGTTTGTAGTCGCTTATATACTTTGACTTACTCTCCTGATCCACTGCTTCAGATGGATAGCCTGAAGCCTCCTGCTTACCCTTTAAAAAGCAATGAATGTAACCTTTAAAGATTGTATCACTTCTCTTTTCAAAATGCCACACCTCTGTGATTTTAGCAAGACGATAACTACACTCCAAAGCTTTACATAGTTCTACAGTCACCCAAACTCCCGTCAGAGCTCTTTCTTGATCATTATGCATGCAGGGACCTGACTGGTAATTTAATTCAGCGCATGAGCGGCAGAGAGTGAACACAAGTTTACCTTGGGATGTTCTGTAAGGTAAAACAGGGAACAACAGGTTACGTGGTGGGTAGACCACAGCTTTGATTATACCGAAGTAGCTGCTGGGGTCATCAAAATCTTTGTAAATGATGGTGGGGTGTCCGAGGGGAAAAACGCAGTTGGCGTTTACATAAGGGTACAGAGATGTGTAATCCACATAGTGTACAGTTTCATCCGGTTCCGCTGTGTACCTCAACTTCATAGGACAGGTGCGTCCACCATACAGCGCATCCCGGGGGGATAGCGGTTCGGGTGCATTAACTTTCTCAAGAAAGCTGATCACCCCTGGGTCTGATTTTTTCATTTCAATCCACTCATGCTCCCATATGACTTCGAGACGAAGGCCGTACACAGTTTGTAACACCTTGCTTCTCTCAACAGTGGCTGCGTAAAACTGTTCAAATGCGACCCCTCTCAACGGACACTTGTCATGAGGCATGTAACACTTTTTACAGCCGTGGAAAAAACAGCCATAAAATTCAAACGCAACTTTGACACCGTTAATCTCTGCATACCCATCCACTGAATATGGCCCGATTTTCTTTTCACCCCTATTTAATGCATGCTCGATAAATATGGCTCTGCTGTCTGCAATCCAGCCGAGCCATTGAATGGACGCGCTGGAGAACGTTTTACTGCTACGTCTGTAGTCCAGAGGTGATGGAATGGCTAAGGTTTGAGGAGGAAGGAAATTGGTTACAAAAACCTTCATGCAGGCTGATGCTATTGTGATACTTTTAAACGGATCCACACTTGTCTCCTTAAAGAACTCGTCTCTGAATTTTAAGCATCCTTGAAAAAGAATTTCAACGTCATTTTTACAATAACGAATTGCTTCTTTCTTAAAGTCAAAGACCTCTTTGCTCGCTTCTCTGTACCAGCTGCTAAACACCTGTTGTTCTTGAAGACTCATGCGTTCTACAGCGTAGCAGGATGGAGGAGGAAAAGCCCCTACATACTGGAGATGTTGTTCAGAGGAAAATAGGTGGGGAAAAAAACCCTTGCTTTGATCGGTAAAGCCTAACGCTTTCGGCATGGCACTAAGCTTCATGCACATGAAGGACAGGCTATCAATGTATTTTAACCTGTAATCAGGGTCGGTTAAACAGAGAACTTTACTCCCTACCATGACGATATGTGGTTTAATGCCTAACTGCAGCATTGCTGTGAGAATCAGGTAACCATCGTACCCCCGCGCATTGTGCGCTATTAAGGTGTAACCTTTGTACATTGGCCTCCTGAAATGCAGGAGAAATTTTTGGGTGCAATTCAGTCCATAAGCGTACCATTCATCACCTTTCAATGTTTTAGCACAGACCAGAAAGGGGGTATGCACGCCGCTCTCATTGACGAGGCATTCGAAATCATAAAAAATCAGTTTATCATCAAGCTGATTAATTGCACTGCAAGGCAGAATGTAACACTTATGATCATCGCATGTAATGTCTAGGCTGGGGGGTACATTTTCACCGCAAATACTGCATTTTACATTACACACGTGTGGTTTATTCGGTTTACTGATTGGAATAACGTATATCCGTTTGCATACTTTACAGAGTTTTACCAACTCACAGTCACTCATAGGCCTTTCAGCACTATTTCTGATGCGCGGTTCCCTGTGTCTGCTGAAACATGAAGAATTACGACAGATTCTTTGACAGCCTGCACAGCTTACAGGATTGCTAATCTCTTGCATACATTTATATGTTCGACACACTGGACAATAACCTTCACAATGGTGTGTATTGGCATTCTGATAGCTGGCGTAACAGTAATTACAAATATATCTGCACCCCATAAAACCTTTGAGATTTTTTATCCCATAGTAATGACCTTGAAATAACAGCAAAAACAGAGGGTTTGAACGATCGGGGAAACTGGTCTCAAATTTACACAGAGCAGTAGAGCCCGTGGTTCTGTGAAACACTACAATTTTTCTCTTCAGAATGGTTTCAAATTTACCAATATCACTAAAAGTAACTGCTGTTTGCTCGTCAAGGCCTGCCTGATGGTGCCATCTCCTCCCCAGTTCTACAGCACGGTGATCCGTGAGCTCAGGATCAGAGACGTGTGCGAGGCTGATTGCAAAACATAACTGATTACCGGTATTGTTTATAATATACAAATGACGCATTTTCTTATTAAACAGTTCACAGTCTAACGTTCCTGCAGCTTTACGCTTAGAACCTCCTGCTGGGTCATTAACAACCTGAAGAACAAATTCCATGTTATTATCTACAGGTATATTTGCATTCGATTGTACTAAATCGTCGAGGAAGTTTTCGAAAGCAGGCAGGATCATATTTCCATCATCTGTAACAGTAAATGTGATGTGACGATTGAGATTTTCACCCACTAATTCCAGCTGCACAACGTCGTTACGTCTGGTTAACGATCTCGCAGCGTCGGCTAATTCAATTATAATACGCATGATGTCTGTATAGAATGCTGCTAAATCTGGAACGTTACTTGGACAGGGCGGCGGTATGGTAAAAGGTCTCCTTATTTCATGGTTATTAAAATGTTCACGTTCAACCACAGCTGGAGGATCTCGCTCTATTTGATCAGAACTAACCGCTACTCCCGTATTGAAATTACCCCCGTGATGATCTGCGGAGTGTGACGTAGAAGGATTCTGATGAGTGTCAGGTGGATCATTTTCCTCAATGCTGCTGCTGTGTGGAGACGGTTCGCTGTTCAAATCGGAAAGAGCCTGATTGATTACGTTTAAAACGTCACCGTGCCGATCTGCGGCGTGTGCAGGTGAATCATTTTCCTCAATGCTGCTGTGTGGAGACGGTTCGCTGTTCAAATCGGAAAGAGCCTGATTGATTACGTTTAAAACGTCACCGTGCTGATGTTCATTTATTAAATTTTCACTGTTAGCAGGAGATGCATTAACGGGGATTTCGTTAAGTTCATTAACTAAATTTCTTATTTCATCCAGGGCAAGTCTGATTACTTGATCAGAACTAACCGCTACTCCCGTATTGAAATGACCCCCGTGATGATCTGCGGAGTGTGTCGTAGAGGGATTATGATAATTTTGCTCAATGCTGTGTGGAGACGGTGTGCTATTTTCTTCTGCATTAACGGGAATTTCGTTAAGTTCATTAACTAAATTTCTTATTTCATCCAGGGCAAGTCTGATTCGGTTATCCATTTTCTATGAACATAAGAAACGAAAAAAAAAAAAAAACTAACCTACAGAAAAAACAAAAAACAAAAAAAAAACAAAAATACAGTGATCAGTTCAGTTTAAAATCACATTGATGTCACCAAAATGCTTCTTTAACAGAATCTGACATGCAGCCAGAAGCGTTAACGATGAGGTCTTATTACGAAGATTCCGTGAGGCTGTAGAGACTGTCTTCCTGCGCTGTCCGTTTCTGTGACCAATCTGTCCTACCATCAACGTAACCTCTGTAAGGAGAATGAACAAAAAATAAATAAATAGATAATAAATATATATATATATATATATATATATTGAAATAATCACATTAAAGCTGAAAAAAAAAAAAAAAAAAAAAAAAAAAGGGAATTAAAATTAATTCAGTATGTATGTATGAATTAAAACGTACCGTTCATTAAACCACTCACTAGCGTTGCTCGGGTTTGTAGCGCAAAGAGTCGCTGTCTTTTGGCCGGGGTTAAATATTCTGTAAAAACAGAAGACAATAAAAAGTTATCTTACGCTGCGCAGCACAGCGTTCATAAATAAAACGAAAATAGTTTTTAAAATACACAAGTTTTTTTTTAAATCTTACTCCGATTCTTTGCGGTAAAACCTCCAGATTTCACTTCTTGTTGGACTGAAACTGTGCCGTTCTGCTGAAAGCTGTCTTGATCTTTGAAAAGCGACCTTCTGGTGGGCGGATTTAATGTGGCATCTTTGGATGTATCTGTAAACAGGTTTATATGACATTTTTATTGAACTATGCTTAAAATACATATATATATATATATATATTGTTTTTATTTAATTTTTATTTCCTTACCTTGCTCCTGCTCGACAACTATGTCTTCCACAGAGCTCTCAGTCGAATCTGTAAACAGTTTTATCTGAGGTTTAAAACAAAAGTCTCTAATAACACATAAATAAAATACATTCACTCTCAAAGAAAAACAGTTAGTTCTTAGGACTTACTTTCTGGAGGTGCCGGTAACTTATCCGGTGTGTCTTCAGGGGAAATGATGATAATTGGCGGAGGAGTATTCAAAGAATCTGTCGTAATTTCTGTGTTAGAAGAAAGTTCAGATGTAGTTGGGAGTTTTTCTTGTTTGGAGATAATTCGCCTTCTTAATTTGGAGTGTCGATTCCAGCCGCTGAACCCTCCAACTTGATCATTCGGGTTTACCTCTCTCATCAAATCTATAAATTGAAACATTGTCAAGGGTTAACTATAATATATATATATATATATATATATTTTATTGCATTTAACATTTACTTACCATAATCTGATTGTGTCAAGATGAAATCATCAAGGTCATCAGCGGTGGGTTCTATGACAAAGAAACAAATATATATATATATATATATATATATAAACAATATATATAAACAAAATTTGAGAACATTCACATGCATTTAATGATACTTACTTACTTATTTACGTTTTAAGATGTCATTGTGCTTTTGTGAATTATCAGAAGAAGAAGCCACAATTTCCGGGTTTCCTGAAATATTTACCGACATTTTTTCTTGTCAGTACTGGTATTTTTCAATGTAACAAGTGTTATGGTTCAAAGACATTCAGCATTTGAAGACCCTGACACTGAGGTTAACCAATGAAACAGAGCCCCAACATTTACACACAGTATTTATACCAGAACATGACAGTGTTATCTCAACTGCAAAGACTATGTTTTTAAGACCAAAACCCTTCTTGAGTTCAAAGGTGATATGTTATCTAAGAAACAGACGTAACTGCCCCTTCCTGACATCGCCCTAACAGTTGGATATGGTATAACTGTAACCCTGTAACTCTAAGATGAAAAAGTAAAATGTTTTAGAAAAGCTACAGGTAACTAAAATTATCATTCCTTTTTCCTAAAAATGGAGTCTCTCATGATTCAAAAAACAAACACATCATTGCTAGTCAATTTGTAACTTGGAAACAGTATACTGATGTTCTTTTTTTTTCTGTTAATCTGATATTCGTCTTACCTATTTCAGCTGCCTATGTTTTTAAGACCAAAACCCTTCTTGAGTTCAAAGGTGATATGTTATCTAAGAAACAGACGTAACTGCCCCTTTCCTGACATCGCGCCTAACAGTTGTAACCCTGTAACTCTAAGATGAAAAAGTAAAAAATGTTTTTTAGAAAAGCTACAGGTAACTTAAATTATCATTCCTTTTTTTTTTTTTTTTTCCTAAAATGGAGTCTCTCATGATTCAAAAACAAACACATCATTGCTAGTCAATTTGTAACTTGGAAACAGTATACTGATGTTCTTTTTTTTTCTGTTAATCTGATATTCGTCTTACCTATTTTCAGCTGCTTTTCCAGTATGTTGACGCAGAAGCTGAAGGTTTTTCTCGTTCCATCGATGTAGTGAAGCACAATTTTTTATTTATTTACTTTTTTAGGTCTTTTCTATTTTGAACGGATTTAGACTGGCTCATATATTCAACAAATAGGTCCTGCTGTAAAGCAAAATTAACTTACAATTCTGTCAGGTTACACAGTTCCTTTATTAGGATTTCATGTGATAGGTCAACATTAAGTTGATTATACCTTTAAAAATATAAAAGGATGCATGTCCTTTTTTTTTTTTGTTTGTTTTGTTTTTTAGATGTATTAACGCCTGAAAAAACATACAGATTATTAATAACACCCTTAAACACACCCCTGTGTGTTTTAATTGGCTCATTTAAGGCCTTCCCCGTAACACCCTTAAACACACCCCTGTGTTTTAATTGACTCATTTAAGGTATCGCCCCTAATGACGACAACCAATCAACATCCACTGTTACGCCCCTTGGACACACCCCCCTGCCCACATGGCAACCACATGGCGCCCACATGGCCCCCACCGGAAGTCCCGCCCTCACCGGAAGTCCCGCCCACCTGTCAAAATGTTTGATGGAAGGGTGCACTTAAATTCTCTTAGATGTCACTGTTTACTCAACCATTTTATGCCGAAACATGGGGAACTTTGACCTTATTTTAACTGACAAATCACTCTTGCACAAAATAAACACAAACGCCTTCTCTTTATCTACGTGAATATTTATTAAATCAACAGCCCTGGAACAACTCGCTCTTCCGATTCAATAATCTTCACCTAATCAAACATGCAAAGTTCTACACAAAAGGGTAAAATATCTAACTAAACAAACAAAACAAAACAGCATTGGGTGTGTATGAAATCAAACCAGCAGTTATGGCCACAAGTGATAATATGACAAGAGGAATATGGTGTATAATGGAGTTTTGGGGAGCGGCCCGCCAGAAAGTGTAGCTCAGTTACTGTAAGTCATAAAACATCCCCTACTGCTGGAGATGTCCAAGGACACAAAGGGTTGTAAACCTTTTGGCGGCAACTAATAAAACATGAAGCTGAAGATAAAGAAAATGGTTAATTTTCACCATGAGGTTATTATAGCAGTTCAGTTCCATAGCTCACCTGCGCTTGCTCTCAGGTGTTACAACCACACAGCAAAACACACACAGCTGGGGAGCACAGCGGCTTTCAGATATCCACAGCAAATCAAAGTTTCAATAAAATGTTGCATGCACATACAGTTTAGAACACATTAGACTATAAGTGGCGATTCTAAATCGCACTAAAACCTACTCTTTCAAATAAAGAAATAAAAATAAACGATGGGTTTTACTTGATGTTGCTGACTGTCACTAGTCGACTGGAACAAAAAAAACAAGGAGGAAAAATTGCGTCTCCTTGAAAACTCCGTGTTTTTTTTGTTACGTGTTAAATCCACGCCTTCGATCGGTAAAGTTTAAACTTACAAGCCTTCTTATTCTTGTAAGTTTAATTCGCTTAGTTTTTCGTTGGCCAACAGGGAGAATGAATGAAAGTCCACATAGGATTTCTTCTCCAGAATTGATGCTCCAGTTGCGTGATAACCGCGTCTCGGTTTCAGCTGGAAAGGCAATGGGGGTGATCTCAGAGTATGTTATATAGTGGACTGTGACATCAGAGCCATGACGCCCCCGTCCTATCAGCCGCAGTGCCCGGTGTGATTTGTAGTAGCGGACTATCCTGGGATACCAAATGGTGTTGAGTTTAGAGGTACTCGTAATTTCCCCTAAGGAGATTCAAAAGCAAACCAACTCCATGGAAAAAGTCTGAGTTTAAAAAGAAAAGCGCATAAAAAACAGAAAACCTAGTCTAGGTGATTTAGGCTGTTGAAGCCGTCTCTGCTTCCCCAGGTCCGTTACTTTGGGCACAGGTTTCAAAAGAGTGAAATAAACACAAAGTACAATCAGCTTAAGTTCGCCTCTGCGCAGAGGGAGAGATGCCCCAGCCAACACCTGCGAGCAATAACTCTGTTCTCTCTCCGCTTCCAGCTCGTTTTATTAAGTCTCCAGGGTGTGTTCAACATTTACATATATCTTATCACTTATATGTATAGCATAACAGTTCCTTATGTCCAAATAAGGAGTGCTTCCTGTTATTACTTTCAGCAAGCTCATCTTCTCCTGTCTCCTTCACTCCCATCTGCTACTCCCCTCTCCTTCACCAATTTATGACCTTTATCAGCACATTCCAGTTACACACATAGATAGTTTATATTCTACAAGGCCTATAAGTGATTGTGTGTTGATGCATGTGTTTGTCTGCAGAATCATACTCAGTGAGACAACCCGAAACCTTGCTGGTGTTAACATAAAGTTGTTGACAGCTGAGAGGTGTTGTAAGGAATTCTGATTTGGATATTAAGTGCCATCAAGTCTCAGTCTAAAACTCCTGCACTCTCCGAGAGTAGGACTCAAAGTGGAAAACCAGATCAAACCTAGGTGTTTGATCTAGAAGCCTGTTATCCGGGAGATGTTAGGGGCCCGTTGAGGAATCCATTTTTCCAACAATTCCCTCCTGTTTATTATTGATTAGTTTAATATCACATTCATGTATGCACTTCCAAAAAGCTTGTTGGGTTTATGATTATTGATTGATTAATTTTGATCAATAATTATAATTACAAATCATAATCTGACAAAATCAATTTCTTAACCAAAAATCCTCATTTATGAATCGAGACCAGAGATGTTTCTGGTGTTGTAATTGTGGCTCAACGCCTCTGACAATTACAACCGTTAAATACTCCGTAATAATTAAAAACTATTGCCGGAGATGTCACTGTTTAATCGACCATTTCTGCCGAAACGTGTGGAACTTGAACCTTATTTTGACTGACACATCACTTTTTGCACACAATGAAACACCAAACGCTCTCTCTTTATCTATGTGAATATTTATTAATTTTCACCTACTCAACATGCAAAATTCTACAAACACAGGGGTAACACATCTAAATAAGCAAAATCAACAAACGGTAGTGGGTATGTATTGAGTCAACCAGCAGTTTATGGCACTACAGACGAAGGAAGAGGGGAATATGAGTGGTGGCGAGTGGTGGGGGTTGGGGCGCAGCTCCGACTGTCCTTATGGTCTTCTGATCATAAAACGTCCCCCTGACTCCTGGCATAAAGGATTGATAACTTTTGGCGGCAAGCTAGCACAGTGAGATTGAAGACAAAAGAGAAATGGAGAATTTTACCATGAGGTCGTTTTAACAGTCCAGTCTTGGCGTTCAGATAGTAAACACAAACAGCTCTAGGACCGCGGCGGATCCCGATATCACATAACACATCAAAGTTCAATAAGCAAGGTTACATGCACTTATTATTCAGAACACATGAGATCCTAACCAGCGATTCTGATCGTTTCTACAACCTCTGACCCTGCCCAGGCCTTCTAATAAAGCAATAAAAGATAAAATAAAAAGGTTGGTTTTACTTGGTGTCGTCTTCTTCCTGAGCGAGGGAATTCGAGCGAGGAAAAGTGGGGTTAAGTTAATTGTGCGTCCACAATCAACTTCAGGGAAAGCGGTCAGTCTTTGTCCTTTGGTCTTCTTGACAAAAAGGAAAAATATGATCTGACCATCAAAGTCGACTTGAAAATTAAACACGGTAGCGGTTCGTCTCTCCGAAACTCCGTGTCCTCAGTTACGTGTTAACTCACGTCTTCGATCGGCAAAGTGAAATCTCTGGCCTTCTTAGTCCAAAAACCTCAGTTATGAATTGTTCGTTGTCCAACGAGAGAGAATGAATGAACTCTGCACAGAGCTCTTCTCTTAAAGTGATGCGCTTCAGTCGCTGGACCGGTTTTCTAGCAGAAGGCAAGTTTTCAAACATGAGCACCTTCCTATATAGCGTCCTGTGACGTCAGACTTGGGACACCCAGTCATATCAGTCGCAATGCTCGATGGGATATGTAGGAGCGGGCTGTCTTGGGTACAAAATGGCCGATGCCATTGGAGGGGCACAGTGACGTCCAACAATGTGCAGATAATCCAATACTCAGCAAACAAGTGGTCCAACAAGCTTTATGCATACACCTCATTAAACATTAAACCATTGTTAAGTTTTGTGACTTCTCCTCCATAATGTCATCATAGTCTTGGTTCTTGTCCAGAAGCTGGTAATCCTGGGACAACATTGTATCAAAAATTCCTCCAACCATCCTGAATATCATTGCTCTATTACAGGGAATAAAGCACAGAGTGAAAAACAGAACAACAATAACACAGCGATGACAAGGGTTATGATTTTCAAAAGCAGTTGCCACCACGGTCCAGAAGTAAGCCACAAAAAACATTCCTCGGCCGGGATAGACATCCTGCTACATACCCCTTTTAATTTCATTTAATTGGCGTATAGCATTGCTCATTGTGTGGCCATCTTTGCCGTTGGTCTCATCAGGGATGTAGGTGCAGCAGGTCTCGTTCAGGAGAGTACAAAGCCCCCCAACCAAAGCTGTCAGCAGGTCCAACACCATCCTGTTCTGCAACACCACGGTTCGAAGAGCTCTGACTTCTTTGGACAGTCCTATAAGAGCTTTTGTGGTTGCATTAACAAACAGTCCCAGTCGATAATCTATAGTTTCTAATCTTATTTCCTGGTGATCTATGCTTAAATTCGTCAGGAACATCTGATCCCCACACACCGTCATGTGGCTTCACACGGATGAGTTACCTCTTACTCCTATTAAGGGAAGGTTGAACTGAAATGACATAAGTGTGATCAGTGACATAAACAGGTGCACAAATACTACTCCAACTTAGAGGCAACTGCAAATAAATGGCAGTTCCACACATCCAGTGAAATCCATCATAAGTGCCCTTTAGATCATGGACCTTTCCCCCTGGTCCAGCTTGGTGTAAAGAATAATAGTAAGTTGTGTTACACATGCGCATTGGAATAGTCTCTACTGGGATGGAACCGGTGCCCACAACACAATGAGAAAAATAGGATCCTGCAAGAATCCCCACATAGTTGGACACAGGATTTGTAAAATTAAACTGTTTAAACTCTGTAACATTACCATGCGGAAACTGGTACTGGCACCAGAAACACTATTTTTGATAAAACACTCATCTATTGGCGCTGGTACTGGTCTAGCTGTTAACCTGAAGTTCAGTACATACATAACAACCAGAAATGTTTCTGGACTTGGTTACAATTTTTCATATTGGTACCAGCTGTTTCTCATACAAGTAATTTATATCTTGTATAAACATTCCATGAAAATCTTCATTTATCCACCTCTTTAATTTCTGGAAATTATGAGATTGTGGAAATGTCTAGCATATTATTAGCACAATCAGGACACACATGATAAACAAAACTAAATGTTTCAACAACATCTTTATGGAGCTAAATTGGGGCCATAAAGTTTGTTCAACTGAAAAAAATTGAACCTGAAAATAAAAGTTTGTTCAAAAGAAAAAAATTTGAACCTGAAAAATAAAAGTTTGTTCAAAAGAAAAACATTTGGACCTGAAAAATTATTTTGAACCTCCCCCAAAGAAATGTGAAAACTGGAAAAAAAGTTTTGCAACTGAAAAAAAAAATCTGCTGTGAAACTGGAAAAAAAAAGTTCAAAACTACTTTTCAGATTCAAGTTTTTTTTTCAAACTTGCAGATTTTTTTTCGGCTCCAAACTTTTGGCCCTGTTTTGGCGTTGGGGCGGGGCCTCAGATCACGGGGGTGCGGAATCATGACTGACAGCTGTTATGGAAATTTTTAGTGCCTTGCTTGATTTGCTCTTTGATACTCTACAGGAAATGACAAAAGTATTAGAACCCCTCAATGTTGTTTCATTTTTCTCTTATATAGTCTTAGAGTAATGGTTTCTCAGCCTTCTGCTTGCAGCTGTGTGAGATAATATGCAACACTGTTAAGATTATGTCTAGGACAACAGGTCTCATGAGAGTTACCTTGAAAACTGTTGTAGCTTATAGGAGAACGTTTGCTTTGTCTGGGCAGAACGATTTAGCAGCACTACTGAGCGCATCTCCAATGCTGTAAAAAATCCTTCTCTCTTGCAAGATTATAATAAAGATGATTCTGAGTGACAATCATCAGTCTTTGTCTTGATAAAAACTAATTTTTCTACAACAAATGGTGATGAGGATGGGATTTCTTGATTGGGTTCTTCCGAGGACATCGGCAGGAGTGTCTGATCAACCTGGGAAGAGCTTCCCTGCCTCAAACCATTTTAGTGTTAAGGGGTGGAGGACTTCTGACACGGTGTTCTTGGAGACTCAGCACTGGAATCCAAAAGAACCACATTTTTTTTCTTCCAGAGAAGGTGAGAAACAATGAATCTGCATAATTTAATTAATTATCATCAATATTAATTTGCTTAATAGTTTGATAATTATAACCAAAGGCCTATAAATTAAATTGCAAAATATTTAAAACATAAAGCAGAAATAGGGAAAATAATAAAAGGGTTAATAATAATAATGACCTCTTAAATTTTAACTAAAAGGTTAAAACTAACTGTTTTCTACTGGGGAAAAAGGGGATCTGGGATTTTTTCCGTCTTGGAACAGGAGCGAGGCGCACGGACCTCGCTGGCGCGGTTGATGCCACTCTGCGTACGGGTGAACAGTAATTCACCAGTAGAGTCCCCTTCCTGTACGGTTGAGTGAGGCTCCCCTAACCAGTAAGTTAGGGGGAAGGCGATTAGGGTGCCAGAAAGCTCTAAACTCTTGTGGAGACGTCTGAAGGTTTTAAAGGAATATTCCCCCATTTACCAGTAAGAAAAGGGTGTGGCAAGGCTGTCAGTATGGGACAGCAGTTCAGTTCTTAGGGATTATCTCCTCCTCCTCAGGGAGAAACAATATATAGAAAAAATATGGACCACAATGCACCAAGTGCATCAATACATGGGTTAAAACGTTTGCAGCTCTACAATATTAAAAAGGACTGAGGAAGCGACAAAAGAGAAAAATAGGAAAAAGGACAATAGATGACAGGTATGTGAAAAACTAACTGACTGACTGACAATACTTCTGTACTTGTACTCGTCTTCCGCTTTATGTTTGTGCAAAATCTTAACCATGTACTAAACCTTTTCTCTGCCTCTTACACACACACACACACACACACACATGGGGATTTGAGCGCTCCCTGGACATTAGACACCTGCCCTCCCCACGGCTTCACTCCACCAGAGATGCTTCTTCAGCATGACCTGAAAGGGAGAGGTCCTGCCTGCCTGCTGCAGATAACAGCGTGAGAGTTTCCACCAGAACAAAACTCAGAAGAAGTCTGGTAAAAAGCCCAAAACCCAGTGAGATGGGCAACAATCCATGCTGTTTGCCAGAGCCAGAAGAGCATTACACTGGACTCATCTTGAGAGCACATCTTATATAGGCAGAGGAGAAACAGGCTGGAGCAAAGTTTTCCCTCCCTCCTGAATAGGTTAAAGTGGACAAGGAAACAGCAAATGTCCACCAACAGGCCAGGGGAGGGCCTGGGTTTTTGGACTGATAGGGGACCGTATGCCACAACAGTCTGACTCTGGAGCGGTCAAGAAACTGAGGGGGGTAACGTACAAACACACACACATTTGCAAATATGTTTTCTGTTTTTCTGCAATGAAGAAAGCTTATTAACTGCAGTTGATGTGGTTTTGACATTGACAGACGTAACAAGAGGTTAAATGTTATTCCTGTGTTAAAGAGATTCTTTTCTAAAAGTCATAAAGTAATTGTTTTAGAGAAACAAGTTCTCTCTCATCATGGTAGATTCAGGGTCAAATATTGCTACTTAAAGCCCTTAAAAACAAAGAGGAATTTTAAACACCTCCAAAACTCAGCGGTAACCATGTGTTTTCTATTTCAGCCTCAGGACAGATCCCACGGAGGAGCATTTTAAAGTCTGACACAGTACTTCCAGTGGGATACAGCTTTGGCCACAAGCATTAACTAGAGCTTGAATGGAAGGTGCAAATTCATTGTTTTCACAGCAGCTGCTGGGAAGAGGTTAGTTTAGCTGATTTTCCCACTTTTCTGATTTTATGAAACCTGCTGACTTACACTGTACCTCATATCTGGTCCTGACAAAACTATGAAAAGCTTGGTTCTGCATTTTTCTCCTCTGGGAAAAGAAAGAAAATCTAATCACTTCTGTGTTGCATTGGAATGTAAACACAAAATTTTTCACGGTAAGTTTTGTTTCTGAAGGTAAGAAAGAATCTAATTGGACAAGTGGTACCACAAAAACTCTAATATCATGTTCTCTAAAGACTCTGCTTAGAAAGGCCTTCTTCCAGAAACTGTGGAACTATTTTCCACCACAGAACCAGATTTTTAAAGCATCTTTTCCTTTAATCCAAAACAGATCTGTGTTGTTTTATTATAATGTCTGAAGCTCCTTATGAACTCCGGGTTAAAAGAAAATATGACGTGGGGCTAATTTAGAGCTGTGAACTAGTGATTGAAACTCCCAAATCTGTTATTGTTGATCCCAGAAATAATAAACCCTTTAGTCTGAAAATATTTAAGGTATTTAGTCCATTTTCTTTAATTTCTGCAGAAAGCTGGCATCAGTGTTTAAAGCAGTGGTCCTCAACCTGTGGTTCCTGGACGCCTGAGGCCCGTGAGCCATAGATTGTGGGTCAGTGAAGAAAATTTAAATAAATCAATAAAGGTATGCCATTTAACTGAACAGAGTACATTCAAATAAAAATTCAACCCAAAATACTACACTTATTAAATAAAAGATCTAAGGCAATGATGGGTTCTGGCTTTAAAATCTATTAATACTCAGATTAGGTTTCTACTCTGGGGAACAGATTGAGGCTGAAGGTTGTTTTGGAGCCAGGGCTAGGATTCAGGAAATTAGAACTCATAGTGACTAAAGTCCTTTATAACAGAATAAAGGCAGAAGTAATTAGGGTTCAGGATTTAAAATCCTAGGAAAGACCTTTATGGGGCATAAAGGCAGGTAAAGCCCTTTATTTTAGCGATAAATAAAGGCCCCTATTTTAACATTAAAGAGGACGAGCAGCTCAAACTCCAGTCTCATCCCCAGGGAGAAATGTTTGATTTCATGACAACTTGGATGAGTTGGAAAATGTTCAACTAAAGGTTTCATTTTTGGGGACTTATAGGGTAAAAGAATAATTAAATCCTTCACTACCTAGGAGTACCAAACAAATTTCAAATTAGCACAATAGATTTCAAGTTACCAATATTTCAAATGATGGAACATTTTCTAGCATTTGAATTATAACAGAGGGGTCCTGAGAATAATTTTCTTCCCCAACTTTCAAAACTTTAATAACCCTGATTTAAAGAAAATTATGTCCAATTATGTCTTTTGAAGTGCTATAATGAAATAAAATCTAGTTGGGGGTTAAACTTAATTGTTCATTTTTCTGTTTAAGTTTTAACACTGCAGTGTTTGTTTAGTGTCTGGGTAGAACCATAAAATGTCAATGTCGGCCTAAAAATAATTGTCTGCATTTAACCTGAGCAGAGAAATTCTGAAATACAGCTGTGATCAAATTAAACTTAAGAAAAAGAGAAATTGAACAGCAACTCTGCTGTCATTACAATGTTTAAAGTATGAAGAATTAGCAAAGAGTCTCAGCAGCAAAGAATTTGGGTTCTGTCATAATGTTAACTGCCGACCTGACCCACATGCAGAGAACAACCAGAGACAGATGAGATTAGTGAATGTTTATTTAAACAAATGATCCTGGGAACGGGAAACAAGACTGGAACCGTCTGGCTGCGGGAGAAGAGCAGAGTTACAAACTGGACCTCAGAAAACGCACCAGAACTGATTCTGCAGCTTACAGGTAAGCGCAGGGAAACCCGCCGGGGGGAATGGTCATAGATCCAGTGATGTAAGAGAGAGTGGCTCGCCTTGACCGCCGTGTTCGTTGAGATGGGGCCGACAGAAGGTGCTGGGAGGGCGGACAGAATTCGCTTCGCTGGTGGCTCACAGAAGAGTCAGCCTGAAGGTTCAATTCGAGACTTGGTTCAGACCGATTCTTTAAATCTCTGGTCAACTCCGTCGGATCTAGAGGTAAGGCACCTGGAAATGTCAGGACAGGCAAAATCAGCGCAGAAAATTTCAGAAATAACTTTCCAACTACGAGAGTAGATTTGAGGGGAGGCCAGTAACTGTACCGCAAGGGCAAAACGCCCAGGCAACGAAATACAGGCGCGACCTCTTCATATACTGCCCAGTTGATAAACCTGATGAGCTGCACCTGTCCCTTCTCCAGCACCTCCAGGCAACGGTACCTGGCGGTAAAATGGTTATCTGCAGGCAGACACACCACGGATTCTGACAGATTCATATAAGAGAAGACTGCTGCTGTGCTTCTAAATTATTTGAGATCTCTTTGAATTGTGTGCACTTATCTTTAAACAGGATCCTGAGGATTACCAATCAAAGCATCTGGAGATATGCTAAGAAAAACATTTTTGAAAAGAAATTGTTGAAAATTTCTTTAAATTCCTGCAGCTTCATTAAGTCACTGAGTAGATTTGTCATTAAAACAGTTATGAAATTTGATATTTACAATTTGATCAAGAAAAAACAACTACATTTTGTCCAACTGTGTCTATGTCTGTGAAGTTTGTCTTTGTTTCATTGGAATGATGTTCATTGTTCATATGTTGCATGCTTTATTAATTCATGTTTAGAATAATGTTTTCTAACCCAGACTGATTAAAACCTTCAGTTTTCAGGAAAGCTTCTTAACTCCTAAGAAGCAGCGTGTTTTTGATGTAAGTTGATGTTAACAGTTCTGCAGTCTAAGGTCCACTAAGATGGGTTGGAAGGACAGAACCGTGGGGACTGCCCACAGCCCACCTATAGACAGCCTATCAGAGGTTGGTTCCGCCTGGCTCCGCCCACCTACCAGGTTTGAATACACCTTAACTTCCATGGAAACGCTGACCCCTCCCTTCCTGAGTTCAACACTGTTTGAAAGAAAAGTGAGAATAATAAAGGGGGCTTGTTGTGACAACTGCGTTAAAATGCATGTTTATAAAATGACTGAGTGAGGATAAAGCATGAAATTTAGATTTATGTGTTTTATAATTAAAATGTTAATGAAATTGTTTAAACTTCTTCAAATAATTTGTTTTGCTTGCAGAATCATTGGGGATTTAATGGACTGAAAACTTTATTCCGGTGCCAATAAATTAAACTAGCTGAAAGTTCAAGATATGCCACGAATAAGGAATATATTTTGATAACAAACCTGAGTCATGATCCTATATTATAATTAATGATTAGGATCAATTGGTAGGATTTATGCATTAAACCTGCATGATTTAAATTTACTCATCTTAAACCAAGACAAATCAAGATGATGTGACTCATTTATAATTGAAACATTAAAATGAACTTCATAACATTTAATGTTTTATTGTTAAAACTGAGGGGACTGCAAATAGAAATAACCAGGTTGTTTTCTCCAAAATTTATTTAGGTAAATTCACAGTGGTGAACTCTGAGAACAATTTAATTAATATTAATTCATTTGAAATACATGATGATAAATTAATTCACTCTTTATTAATAATTCTAATGATGTAAATGGCTAAAACATAGAGCTAACAAAAGCTATAAATATTTTTAAATACATCAATCCTATGTGGTTCTAACTAGGTTAAAATTATATGCATGACTTCAAATGAAATTTAAAGGAAAATGCCACATTACCTACACAAACTGAAGCTAACACAACTATAAAATAAACAGTCTAATAGGGAAAATAGACCTCTATATTAATGTACAAAATGAACCTTTTGAGGAGCAATCTATTAGCAAGAAGGAAATAGATTCTTAATTTCTTTAAATTATATTTAATGTGGTCTTGGTTGCTAAAACATTTTTTTCAATCATTAAAAGACAAAAGACAAATGCTAAATTGACTAATGGGTTGAACCATGCGTACAAAGAGGGGATGTCAGTCTTAATAAAAAAAACTTAGTGACATTGTGAGAGAAGATCACACTTTGTGTTTTGTCTATAAAACTGGTGCCCAGCTCCCCAAGGCCTCATCCTGAGAACCTGTCTGAATGTACAGGGTTAATTCCTCTAAATTAGTCAAAAGATTAATTCTCCTTTACTGGATATTTTGATGAAGATCCATGCAATTATTAAAGTAATTTCTGCTTAATGGAAAAGGTAAAAATACAAACAAAATTATTTGAACCTTCAGTAACTGAACCAACAGTTGGAAATAAAGGAGTTCAGACTGCAGCAGATCTAAAGTTTGACATTGCCAAGTGATACAGTGGATAAAATACAGACTCAGAATGGACCAGTCTTACTTATCAAAGTAAATATTCATATTTGAAGATTTTTGAGCATTAATATGATGCAAACTGAGTTAAGCACCTGGGGTAATAATGAACCACTGCATTTGAATTTCATGCAAAATAAGGGTAGTCATAAGTTTCATTTTGTTTTGGTGCAATGAAAACACAGAATAATTTATTTATTCTAGAACTGTTGAAGGCCACTGAAAACAGCTATTACTGTAGACGCTTGTCTGCAACCGTATATCGAGCCTTCTCTCCAGGTGGAGCTGTCTGCCATTAGCAGGATGCAGTCAGATTACACCAACTGCAGCAAGGGTTATTGGACCAGCCAAGGAAGAGACATTGAAGGTCCAAACGCAAACAGAGTCCATTCCAACGTGCTGCTGGTGGCTCGAACAGTGGCTGCTTACAGCAGACTGCTTCCTAATCCACCAGACGACTCCACTCCTGAGGGACGTCAACCCAAGCCAACGGGCTGGAGCACTAGGCCTGCCTCAACCATCACAGGATGTAAAGAAAGGAGATCACCCCATGAAGGACAACGGCCCACGGCTCACTGGAGAGTGATTGAAGAGGTGGGTGAAGAACACTCTTTTTACAATGGGCATAATAATCCCTTGGGCTGTGCAACGTTTGCTTTAAATAAGATCACGGATGAGAAGAAGATGTCTTTTATCTACCTCAAGTCTCCCAAATTGAAGATGTACAGATGATGGGACTTTTTGCATGTTTGTTCTCTGTCTTCATCATTGTTATATTATTATGTTGGTTTATTCTTTCCATGTTTTTTAATCAAAGCTTATCAGGTCTGACAGAGCTGTCTCTACATCAGAACAACAGAGACAGGTTACCGTAAAGGTAACCCTAAGAATACCACAGAGGCAGGAAGGATAGACCTCTGTGACGTGGTACCCCACAGAGGTTATGACAGTTGGGTTCAGAATGCAGATGTGTACATTTGTGTCCGCACACCTGGGAGGCTAGCAATTGGAAAATGGTGTCCGGACTGGACTTATGTGTACTGGAATTCAAATCCAAAAGGTTATGTCAACCCAACTCTAACAATATTCCACAGGGCCTGTGGCAACACATCAATTTGATTAGAGACAAGTCCACCCAATGAGCTGACACCACTAGATATAATCCACTGGTAATAACTGTCAGATAAATGTGGAAGAATCCATGGCCTACAGTTAATCATGCAGAACTTAATGAACTTGTTTTGGTTTTAGGAGCTGATGTCTCTGGAAGAGACCCACTGGGATTGTTTCGAATTCAGTTTGTGGATCATCCTAAACCTCCTGATGAAGTTTTAAATATTACTGGTGTAAGCACTTCTCCTAGCCCAACCACACCTCCTCAAGCATTGGTCACTTACTTAAATGTCTCATCACCTGAAGTAATATTGCAGGTTGAAACTGGATTTTCTGACAAAAACACCTGGTTAGAATGGATAACATTTACTGCTAAAACATGACAGAGTGTATTGCCTGTTCTTCAGCAAGACCACAACTTTTCACTACTCCTGCTCTCCCAGGTGGTGTTCCAGATGAGTATAAGTTAGCCAATCCTATTGTCAATGGGTTTGAATCAATATTTCTTTGGATTACTCCTAACAAAAACGTTGATCGCATTAAAGCAAACATCACCAGAGGTGTAATGCTTGGCGTAACTGACCAATTATCCTCCAGTTCTCTTATGTCTTGGCAAACCAGAATGGCTTTAGACATGTCGTTGGCTGAAAAGGGAGGTGTTTGTGCCATGTTTCGTCCTTTATGTTGTACTTTTATTCCACATAACAGGTCCTGATGGTTCAGTAACCAGAGCTCCGGATGAATTATGTACCCTGGCTCCCTGGTACCCTGACTCTGGTGCTGATTCTTTGTCTGATTGGTTTACTGCTACCTTTGGTAAATGGAAAGTTTTTATCATTGCAGGTATGACTTCTTTTGCCACCTTCGCAGGAATCCTCATTTGCTGTGCCCTGCCTGCGTACTCTAATTAATAGATTAATTACCTCTAGGTCATATCAGATGCCCCTCCTCACAGGTGAAGGGGAACCCTTGGATTGCTCTGATGAGTCTGAAAGTGACTCTCATGATGATGTTTTTTTTTATAAGTTTTATCAATGGTCAATTTCCATCGGTTCACATAATCGTCTTAATTCTAATGATGTAGATGTGTACCGAACACACACAGGGTACATGATAACTCATGATTTCATTTTGCTAGCATATTGGTTTTCTTCATTTAAATTTTTTAGTTTTTGAATTCTTTATATTATTTGTGTATTCATTTTATCTGATCATTCCTTAGAAGGTTGTTGATTGAAGAGATGTTTTTGTTTCCATCAAAATGATAAATGGATTGTTATGGAAATTTTTAGTGCCTTGCTTGATTTGCTCTTTGATACTCTACAGGAAATGACAAAAGTATTAGAACCCCTCAGTGTTGTTTCATTCTTCTCTTCTATAGTCTTAGAGTAATGGTTTCTCAGCCTTCTGCTTGCAGCTGTGTGAGATAATATGCCACACTGTTAAGATTATGTCTAGGACAACAGGTCTCATGAGAGTCACCTTGAAAACTGTTGTAGGTTATAGGAGAACTTTTGCTTTGTCTGGGCAGAACGATTTAGCAGCACTACTGAGCGCATCTCCAATGCTGTAAAAAATCCTTCTCTCTTGCAAGATTATAATAAAGCTGATTCTGAGTGACAATCATCAGTCTCTGTCTTGATAAAAACACATTTTTCTACAACACAGCGGCTGAACAACATATTCCCAGCTGTTGCATACAGGGACCGTGGGGACTGGAATTATCTGTAATACATCATCGATATTCTATAAATATGTGATTGGTTTTAAAAGATAACATGCTTCACCAATAGAAGCAACTTACGTGAATACACGACGCGCATGTCAGAGAAGACAATAGGATATTGACAGATTTGCACAGAATTTTAAGTCCGTGTTGGAGATTTCCCATGCTCTCAACGTAAAGCAAAATAACCGCTAGACTAAGCGACGGTATGAAACCAAATGCAAAATGAACATATATATATACCGTATTTTCCGCACTATAAGGCGCACCGGATTATAAGGCGCACCTTCAATGAATGGCCTATTTTAGAACTGTTTTCATATATAGGGCGCATCGGATTATAAGGCGCATAGAATAGAAGCTACTGCAGTCAAACGTTTGACTGGGGTTGCGTTATGCATCCACTAGATGGAGCTAAAGAGAATGTCAACAAAACAGTCAGATAAGTCAGTCAGTCAAACTTTATTAATACACTACAAACCAGCGTTCTGATAACTCCATTCACTCTCATGGTAAGGTCTCCTCTACATAGAATTCTATTGAATAGAGCCAACCGCACGGTAGGAATGCATTGGAGTCTATGAAGTTGAAGTTGAAATCAAACGTTAGTTAAAACGTGAAAGGGAACTTTTCCCTGATTCAGTAAACACGTAAAAGAAACAGTTTGATGCACTAAATAGCTATAATGTGTTTTCAGGTGAATCTTAAAACATTTACCAAGTTCTTATATGACTTTGTTAACAAAATGTATTCCATTATAACTATAAATCCTTCTTGGAATTCCAAATGTGCATAGTCCCTTTTTGCCACTGTTATAGCATCTGGTCCTTTGCAAGGAAAGATCTCTTTGGGAGTTATGTTTCAGACATATCAAACAAGATGCACAAATTTAAAAAAAATATATTAATTATTAAATCCATATGTAGTAAACTGTTAAATCCATATGTAGTAAATTGTTAAATCCATATGTAGTAAATTGTTAAATCCACCCTCCTGTTGAGACATGGCTCTGCACATGGCTCATTTGCAATCCATTGAAACATTGATTTAAGTAATATAGGCTTACCTTCAGGGCATCTAGTAATGTAGAGGCATAAAGCTGTGTTTGAATAGATTAAAAGTGTTATTATTGTTTACCATTATAAGATAAATTCTGTGATTTCTTTCTTCTGTGCATAAGGAAACAGGCCTGTCTGGAAACAAATTACATTAGGGAAAAGTTCTTGGTGAGAGGTAAAGACTAATGGGTTTGTTATTGCAGGAGATCTTGTGATGCCCTGACTCTGCCAGGTCAACGTGACATTAGAAGTTTGCATCCAGATAAAGTCATGAGAGTGTTATTATAAAATGTCAAGTACGCCAATCTGATGTCTTCCAGATGTTGGCTGAAAGTGTATTCTCGGAAAAATAGAGAAAGCAATGTTGTGGATGCCATATGTATTACGTAAATGAATATGATGTATTTCAATTGGTCAAGAGAATCCAAATACACACCAATGCTTTGTATCTGTATAAAAACCGCCCCGTAAAGACTGAACGGGAGGGAGACTTCTGGAATTGTTGTGAAGATGTTGTTTGTGCGCTTTGAATAAAGTCCCCTCTCGTGAGGATTGTTTCTAGGGAGAATATTTCTGAGTACTGTTTTAATTATTTTGGCTTAGAGATCCGACCGCCCGCTCCCAAAGTAATCCCTTCACATATACACTCAACTAATTTAGCTGGTAATAGCACAGCATCTAATACTTTCAGTAATAACTCTGCATTTTTCCATTGTGCTACCAATTATACCTTTATTGTTATTTCTTTCTATACATAATATGTGCTGCCTAAGATGTTAATAAAACCTGTACGGTGTCACAATAGACAAGGTTAAATCTTATTTAATTGGATCTTTCCTGCAAATGTTTCTCTTTGGCCATGATAACGTTGGTCTCTTTTAATCATGTGGTTCCATAACAATTTTTTTTGTGGTATTCATCAGCAAGATTATAATAGCTCTGAATAATCTATTCTAATTTAGCTTTATTTAGATGCATCTATTCTAATCTATTTTAATGCAGTAGGTCCTTATTATATTTAAGAATGAGGTCACTATTTCTGTTAGTTGCTATTATTTTAATAATGCTTGGTATGTTTAGGTTTCATTAGTTGTGAAAAAACTCACTCCTCATCAGTTTAGAAGGCTTAATTAAATTGATGAACATAAAAATGAAAAGCATGTTATATCTTATAATTTTAGATTGTCTTATCCAGTTTTATAAACACACCGTACAGTTTCAGTCATCTATAGTTCTTCCCTTTTTAATCACACTTTGTATTTATTTCAAGTAACTAAAGTTTATTTCAATTACCTCAAGTTTTCTCAAATGCAGTTCAGTCCAGTAATTCTGTTAAGGTACATTTCATCTTATGTTAATTTTTTGAGTCAAATTTGATCATTCTGAACCTGACTGAAAAAAGTGCAAACATCTGTTAAAATCCTTTTGTTTCACCATAAAGAATTTATCTAATATTATTATGGTATGTTGAGGATCAAACTTGCTCTTGTAATCTTTAATTATTATCATGCACATATACCCTAATTTTTACATAACATAAAACAAACATTTCACAAAAACAGACAGACAAAATGGACAAACATTGCCCACAAAAAATTTTATTACTCTGTTTGTAAAAGAATTTTGAGAAATTAAAAACAGGTCTATTAGCTTTCTTATGTTTATCAGTATTTCAATACAGGTAGAACCTTTACTATCTTTATATGATTTTGGAAAAATTCTAGAAACCTTATTGAGGTAAAAGTTTGGCAATTATCATAAGAACTTCAGACCTTTATTAGCGTTTTTAAGGTCCCTCAAAGACGCTCTTTAATTAAATCAATCATTCCCATTCTCACACATTCACACACTGACAACTTTTCCTTCATGGCTGTCATGAACATCCATTTGATTGTTTTTAGGATTTTGTATTTTTATAATGTAAAGCACTTTGAATTGCCCTGCCTGCAATGTGCTATACAAAACATTTTTACTTAGTTACTTCTCTATCAGAGCAATTTCATTTACAAAAATTCCCATATAATTTTCTTTTTATATTTTTAAAATACAAATTTTTTTTCTCTTAACCCTTTTTGTTTCCACTAGGTCTGTTTTGAATGCTTCAATTCTTTTTTATCCACCAAGGATCAATAAGGTGGTGTTAATGGGGTCCACCTTGAAGGTGTCTTTTGGGTCCGTTCAGTCTGGAGAAGTGTCAGGTTATCATTGTCATGTCAGTGAGGTTCATAAGTCAGTCAGAACCTTGGTCATTTGGTCTTGGGTTGTTTGATCATTTGGTCTGTGCACATAATGTCTTGTTGTTATTATTAATCTGAGAATATTATTTCATATTAATATTTTTATATTTTATCAAATAATATTTCGGTCTGTTAAGGGTTGTCCTGTGAATACCAGCCCAGTAAGGCGATGTTATTAGGACAAAATAGAAAAGTGTGAGACAAGCTCTGACATTATTGAACAGCATAAACCCTGCACACACATGGAATGAATTTACACAATTTCTTAAAATACAAGAATTTATTAACAAAAATAAGTCAACTCAAAGTCAAACATAATTCAATCAACAAACCCTTTACTATGCTAAAACAATCCAACTAAACTACCAAGCAGAATTAAAGAATAGGGAAGACTAATGGGCTATGTACAATATAAACAAGTTGATTAAAGATAATTGAAACTCATGACCAAAAGAGTGATGCAACATTACCATGCAATGTTTATGTTTGACAACCAAGGATTATCTTGAACAATCTGGAAATGAAGTTAAGTTAGTCTTGGAACCAACTTAGGCAATAATTAGCAAACGTTTAGACAACCGTTCACAATGCAAGATCAGATAAAATATTATTTTAATAAAATAATGTTTTAAATAATGATCTGCTGAATAAAACCAACCTTCTGGATGACTAATTCTCAACGGGGTCTCATTAGCTGCCTTTATTTATTAAAATAATATTTAAAGAAATATTATTAAGGGAGTACTTTGGAAAAGAGCCAAATCTTTCTGGAGAAATGGGGCTTAATGCTGTTTACTTAGTTATCAAATTTTGTAAAATGATGTTTAGGGACTATTATTCACTAGCTTGAAAACTAACAACCTTTCTGTTAAATACTCTTTAGTAGCAAGCATGTGTTCTTAACGGTTAGCATTTGAGCTAACAAAAGAAGCTGATAGCTTAGCATCAGAATCAACACATACCTTTAAAATACCAGGGTTAATAAAAGGGTTAAAATGCATAAGCACAGATGGCAGGTTATGGCCGATCTTCTGTGTTTAAAATCACCCTTTAAATAAAGTTTGTCTTAACTTTAAAAACACACAAACAAAGAACACAAAACTGAACATGTGTGCTGCAGATATTCTGCTAGCACCAAGATAGCTGAGTTCAACACAAACAAAATCAAACTTCATAAAATGAAAAACGTTTAGAACATTTCAATCTAAATCGTTCTATTTCTCTGGTCTGCCCAAACCTAACCTCGTATGAACTGTGCTGAGGAAAAGCTGTCCAGGCAATGATGAAGTTTGAAGAGAGCTCTGTGAACAAAGGGTTAGCTTCCAGCTAACCACTGGAGCAGTGACTGGAAGACGGCTCGTTCTGTCCGCTGACCACACTGCACGTTAACTGCCGTAATGCGGCTACTCTTATGTCCTCCTCTTAGGCAAGGAAAACCGCTTCACTCGGCTTGTAGAGACAGCGTCTCTGCAGGGACTTCTCTGGGACACCGTTTGCTTCTGCAGGCCCCAGAGAGAAAGTCAAGCCAGGCGTGTACCTTAATTCCCATTTTTATGAATGAATACTGGGTACACAAACAGTTATTCACTCATACTTAACTTGTGCATATGATCGCGTGATCTTATGACACTCTTGGATCCAGTTGAAGAGTTATGTCTTTTTGCCAGCAAAGAGACATTAGCGCTCTGTTCCTCTCCGACCAGTCTCTCAGCAGAGTCCCGGGTGGTAGAGGTCGGCTTGTTGGAAAGGGGGGGCTTTTATTTGGCCAGTGATGTCACAGGAAGTCCGCAGTTACCCCGTTTCCTGGCTGTGCCGGAAGTAGGTTAATGCAATTTATTTTGAAAGTTCCAGGAAAGTTTGTACTGGCCTTTCACGTTGTAACTCATGGCTGTGGTCCCAACAGTCTCATGGATCCAACCAATGATTAGTCAACAAAGCTTCCACACAATGTGATGTTATTTCTCCAGCTTCCACCTGTTGAAGAAAAATGTATTGTTAATAAATTAACTGCATTTCCCAGGAACACTGCATTCCTCCTGGATGAGCATCACCTGTTGAAAAACTTAATTATTATATTAGTCAGTTGTTTCACATATTCAATTAGATCATTAAACATTCCAGTAAATGAAATTATTAGTATATCATGTAGACTGACATATCCCTTTGTACTTGGAGAGGATATCAGATTATCCATGTACAAGTCCTTCTCAAAATATTAGCATATTGGGATAAAGTTCATTATTTTCCATTATGTCATGATGAAAATTTAACATTCATATATTTTAGATTCATTGCACACTAACTGAAATATTTCAGGTCTTTTATTGTCTTAATACGGATGATTTTGGCATACAGCTCATGAAAACCCAAAATTCCTATCTCACAAAATTAGCATATCATTCAAAGGGTCTCTAAACGAGCTATGAACCTAATCATCTGAATCAACGAGTTAACTCTAAACACCTGCAAAAGATTTCTGAGGCCTTTAAAACTCCCAGCCTGGTTCATCACTCAAAACCCCAATCATGGGTAAGACTGCCGACCTGACTGCTGTCCAGAAGGCCACTATTGACACCCTCAAGCAAGAGGGTAAGACACAGAAAGAAATTTCTGAACGAATAGGCTGTTCCCAGAGTGCTGTATCAAGGCACCTCAGTGGGAAGTCTGTGGGAAGGAAAACGTGTGGCAGAAAACGCTGCACAACGAGAAGAGGTGACCGGACCCTGAGGAAGATTGTGGAGAAGGGCCGATTCCAGACCTTGGGGGACCTGCGGAAGCAGTGGACTGAGTCTGGAGTAGAAACATCCAGAGCCACCGTGCACAGGCGTGTGCAGGAAATGGGCTACAGGTGCCGCATTCCCCAGGTCAAGCCACTTTTGAACCAGAAACAGCGGCAGAAGCGCCTGACCTGGGCTACAGAGAAGCAGCACTGGACCGTTGCTCAGTGGTCCAAAGTACTTTTTTCGGATGAAAACAAATTCTGCATGTCATTCGGAAATCAAGGTGCCAGAGCTGTATGCCAAAATCATCCGTATTAAGACAATAAAAGACCTGAAATATTTCAGTTAGTTTGCAATGAATCTAAAATATATGAATGTTAAATTTTCATCATGACATTATGGAAAATAATGAACTTTATCACAATATGCTAATATTTTGAGAAGGACCTGTACATGATTATTTGAAGGTTGACGTTTTTTGTTTTAAAAACACTTTTCTTTTATTGGTCGGATGAAATATGCTAATTTTGTGAGATAGGAATTTTGGGTTTTCATGAGCTGTATGCCAAAATCATCCGTATTAAGACAATAAAAGACCTGAAATATTTCAGTTAGTGTGCAATGAATCTAAAATATATGAATGTTAAATTTTCATCATGACATTATGGAAAATAATTAACTTTATCACAATATGCTAATATTTTGAGAAGGACCTGTATTTCATGAAAAAGTGATTAACAGGTTTCTGCAGCCCTGATGGCTCATGCAATCATTTAAATCTGGTGTACTGGAACAGAGCCACATCTAAAACATGTTGGGCAGGGGTTGGGAATCACTGTCCTAGAGAAATGTCTGCAAACTGCTGTCTGCAAACTGCAGGCTGTAAACTATTCTCACAGAAGATGCGCCTGCATAAACGTGCTTGCCACACATTCTTAGTAGTAAGGAGTCTCTCTCTTGATAAAGAGAACTTAAAATTACACACACATATACACACATAAACTGAAAAAATATTTTACAAACCACATTCACACCACTCTATATCATTTCCAACACACCAAGACTATTTTTGTTATGTTAAATATTTTTTTGCAATTGCATTTTGAAAGGTCAGAGAGCCATGTCCCCCATTGAAACTATATGTCAATTATATTTATATAGCGCAAGGCATTCAAAGCGCTGTATATGAAGAAAAGCATTACAATGACACAGAGTCAAACACAGAAACAAATCAAATTACATTGATAATCCTTTGAGGTTTACTGGTAAGAGCTGGTTCTAAACCAATCTTTCTAAAGAGATAATTATGAAGCAGAAAATGATAATATTGATCCTTGGGCTCGCTGGTATCATGCAGTTGTAGTCCCATCATTCAAACAATAACAGTCATTTGCATCCACTGAGATCTAACTAAGCAATCCATTGAATTCTAACTAAGGAAGCTGGGTCACTGGTGTAAAATCAGCTTTAGTCCAAATTTTCAAATACTAATAATAGTTGGCTTTTGCTGGCAATCCTTCTGAGAAATCTGAAAATGTATGAAAAGTAATGAAATCACACATTTAGGTGAGTTAAGATAGGAGGAAAAAAAAAACCCTATCCTTAGCAGGATACAGTTTGAAGTAGTAAAAAAACCTCAACACGGGTAAGCAACACACACATAAGCAAAGATTTTGCAGGGACATGATGGAGTCCTGAGGGTGCGAATATTTAAGTGTGAACGTGTTTGCAAGAATTAGACTGATAACACTGATAGAAGCACCATTGTCCTTGAAAAAAGAGATGGAAATTTGATCAATTGGCCACATAACCCTATTCGGGTCACAGCTGGTACAGAGAGTGCTGGGAGAGAGCGTCATGTTAATATAACATCCAGGAGAAAGCCAGCCAGCATTAACTGCCAAGGCCATATTAGGGCGCCAGATTTAGAAAAACAATACATGTTTTAGGTCAGGCAGTTGTAAATTTCCATCCACCTTCAAAGTCTTACTGGTATGTCTCAATTGCAAATCCAAATAGTGCTGCCAGGCTGTGATTCTGTGCAAGACAAGATGGTTGTCCTTTACACTGTCTTCCCATCAAAAACATTTGATCAATTGCGCTGAGACACCAGTTGACTAAATCCATAATTTACAAGTTTGGAAGATATGCAAAGAGAGGCTCTGAAAAGAACACAGATAAAAAGTGTGGTTATAATTAGAGTCAATGAGATCAATTGGACAGGACAGGGTAAAGATGTGCCTCTAGTAAGATAATACTAGCAAGGATAAATAAATAATAGAAGCAACCATGAATAAAAGGTGAACAGTTCCAAACAATATAGTACAGAATTATTTCAATATTTAAACTGTAAAATGCTTTCAAAAATAAAAATTTGGCAGAAATGGGAAAACACAAAAAAATGTACATAAATACAAACTCTAGACAAGATAAACTACACAAATCTAAATGCTAAATACATAGAAGGAAGATGAAATGAGGTGAATAAGTATTTGCTGTATTGTACATGATGGTGTCAGTAGCCTAAGCCTAAATGGTGAAGCCTAAATTGGTGTCTTTAAATTGCCCTTAGGTGTGGTTGTATGCATGGTGGTTTATCTCCATCATGTTTGACTTTGCCAGTGGGAGATGACCCTTTTGTGCTTTTTTTGCCATAGAACCTTTCCATTGATGCCATTTTAAACCAGGGTCTTTCTTATTGTTCAGTCTAGAACACTGAGCTTAAAAAAGGAATGTCATGCCTTCAGTGGTTTAGATGTTGTCCTGGGTTTTTTTTGTGACCTATTAGATGAGTTTTATTGGAGTATTTTTGGTAGGCAGGTTACTCCTGGAATGGTTCTCTGTTGTTCCACATTGTCTCTTTTTATGGAGGATAGCTCTCACGGTGGTTATCTGGATTCCCAAATCCTTTGAAATGTCTGTAACCCTTTCAAGACGCATAGATTTCAATGACTTTGTTATGAACCAGGATCGCCGTGGTACTCGTATTCTAGGAGTATGCTCTTGTCACAGCGTTCCATTGGAAACAGATTTTTCTACCAGGATTATGAAGCAGTGAGTAACATTCAAGGAAAGGAACAACGAGGCTGGGAGACAGGGACATAGCACAGTTCATAGCACAGTTCCTGCCATGGCAACAACAGATAGCTATACAGGAGTCAGTAGCCAGACCATAAAGGCAAAATTGGCTTGTTTTTCGTTTTCCTAAACATAAAGTTTCTCAGGTAATGAAGTGCATCGTTTCACAGAGGTTGTTGCTATTTATGTTTTGTTTAAATCAAACATCTGACATCCAAAGGTTTCATTATCAAATTAAAACAATCACCGTTATGTTTTCAGAAAACCGTAGTAGGACTTAGTGTCATGATTTGTGATCGGCCATGTTGCTCAGCTTACCACAATTGTCTGATCATTTCACTCACCTGTTTCTCCAGTATTTCTACCCATTTAACCTCTGATGCCAGGTCGTTTCTTTGCCTTGCCACAGCGTTCCAGCAGTTTTCATAATCAACTTATTGTGTATGACCCAATTTCCATTGCTACAGCTATGATTCTTGCTAAACACTTGTTGGACCAAGCCTTCCGTGTATGCTCTTTTGCCTGCCTTCTTGTACCTCCTCGTCTTGCCTCATGTCTTTTACGAGGCTTGTTATTCTCTGCTTCCTCTGTGTATGAACCTATTCTGAAGACCATTGCAGTTGAAAACTTTTCAAATTGGGGAATATGTACCTGCTTTTTCCAAGTCTTTCTTAGACTCTCTGTGAGTGCTCCTTGACTCTTGGACAACTTGTTTTATTATTCTTTTTACTCCTTTCTCAGAATTCAGTTTTATTTATACAGGACCAATACACAATACTTGTCATCTCAAGGCACTTTACAAAGTCAATTCAATCAAATACAGATTTCAAGTCAGGTACATACATTCCATTTAATCCTAACTTTCAAACAGTGCAATAAATTCAGTTATTTATTTAAATTGGTTAAAAGAAATGTCCTATCTAAGGAAACCCAGCAGATTGCATCGAATCAGTGACTTGCAGTTTCACTCCTCCTGGATTAGCATGTAGAGACAGTGGACAGTCGCTGTCATTGACTTTGCAGCATCCCTCATACTGAGCATGCATGTATGAGTATGAAAGAGAGCACATAAAGTTATTATTAGTAGTTGGTGACAGTAAAAGCTCAGTCAGTAGCTATGTCTAGGAGAAAGATGGGGTTAAACACTGAAAGACGGGGCCAAGTGTATCATCGGTAGAAGGTGATCATTAAGTTGTTGGCAGCAGAAGTTTGACCGATGTCCCCCTCCAGGAAGGTGTCACAGGTAGACACAGAGTCAGGCCAGGTGTAGCTTCTAGGAAGAGAAAAGAGGGAGAACATAAAGTTAAAAGCCGAAATAACAGCAAATAATGCAAAATTGGAGAGTGGTTTGAGAAGGTAGCAGAGAGAGTGAAAGTGGTCATTATGTCCTCGAGCAGCCTAAGCCTATAGCAACATAACTACAGAGATAGCTCAGAATAACCTACGCCACTCTAACTATAAGCTTTATCAAAAGGGAAGGTTTTAAGCCTAGCCTTAAAAGTAGACAGGGTGTCTGCCTCATGGACCAAAACCGGGAGCTGGTTGCACAGGAGAGGAGCCTGATAACTAAAGGATCTGCCTCCCATTCTACTTCTAGATACACTAGGAACCACCAGTAAACCTGCAGTCTGAGAATGAAGTGATCTGTTAGGAACATATGGACCAATCAGATCTCTGATGTATGATGGAGCTAGTTCATTAGGGCTTTATATGTGAGGAGGAGAATATTAAATTCTATTCGGGATTTAACAGGGAGCCAATGATGGGAAGCTAAAATTGGAGAAATATGATCTCTCTTTAATTTTCACCAAAACTCTTGCTGCAGCATTTTGGATCAGCTGAAGGTTTTTAACTGCATTTTGTGGACATTATGATAGTAAAGAATAACAATAGTCCAGCCTTGAAGTAACAAATGCATGGACTAGTTTTTCAACGTCACTCCTGGATAGGATATTTCTAATAATGGCAATGTTCTGGAAGTGAAAGAAGGAAATCCTAGAGACCTGTTTAATATGGGATTTAAATGATATGTCCTGGTCGAAAACAACACCAAGGTTTTTTACTTTATTACCAAAGGTCAATTTAATGCCATCCAGATTAAGTGATTGACTGAGCAGTTTCTTTTTCAAATACTCCGGTCCAAACACGACAACTTCTATCTTGTCTGAGTTTAGAAGCAGTACATTTAAAATCGTCCACGTTTTTATGTCTTCAAGACATACTTGTAGTCTATCTAACTGGTTGGACTCATCAGGATTTCTGGATAAGTAAAGCTGAGTATCATCAGCATAACAGGGAAATGTTATCCCATGCTGTTTGATAATTTGACCTATTGGAAACATGTATATAGTAAAGAGAATTGGCCCAAGTACTGAACCCTGTGGTACTCCACAATTAACCCTTAGGTTTGAAGATGATTTATCATTTACATGAACAAACTGGAATCTTTCTGACAAATAAGATTTAAACCAGCCTAGTGCTGTTCCCCCAGTGTATTCCAGCCTTTCTAAGAGAATATTGTGATTGACTGTATCAAATGCAGCACTGAGATCTAACAAGACAAGTACAGACACAAGTCCATTATCTGGGGCCATAAGAATATAATTATTGACTTCCACCAGAGCTGTTTCAGTGTTATAATGAGCTCTGAAACCTGACTGAAACTCTTCTAACAGATCATTGCTGTGTAAATGCTCACTCATTTGATTAGCAGCTATTTTCTCAAGAATTTTAGATGAGAACGGTAGATTGGATATAGGTCTGTAATTTATTAAGTCACATTGATCAAGCGAAGGTCTTAAGTAAAGGTTTAATTACAGCTACCTTAAACCCAAAGACCAGACGTCTTTCTAGGGGCACCTGGCTTTGACTGGTCTACGTTGAAATTGTCCTTTCCACTTCAGGATTATAGTTGGAGCAGCGCTCAATGGAACATTCAGAAGCTTAGAAATGCAGCTGTAACCATTGCCATTAGTATGTTTTGCAATAGTAAGACCTTTTTGTGAAAGTCTCTTTGCTTTTACCAGGTTTACCCCTCTGTGCAATACTTTAGTAATAAGAAACCTTCTTACAGGGTATCAATACATTTTAAACCAGCTGATATTGATTTGAACATATAAAAGATGCTTTCTAAATGCTGACATTATTCTCTGTGTCATTCCAAGTTTTTACCCTTAACTTTCTTTGTGGAATAATTGGCTTTAATGTCTTATTTTATGAGGAGTATTTGATTGTTGCCAACATCTGGTGTGAATTCTGTCATTGTTTTTAAAAGAAATATTTAAACAGAGAAAAACTTGACTTGTTCATTGCTTATCGTACCTGCTTTAAAACTTGAATATTCCACATAGAAACTAGTTAAAAATATGAATTATGCGGCAAACTGGAAACAATCGTAGAAAAGCAAGATGGAGACATAAAAGATACCAAGTGGAAAGACTAAAATGGTTTCAGTATATGTTGAGAATAAGTGAATAGATCATGACATAAATCAACAGACATAAGATGCAACAATGCAAAATAAAAGGATAAGAATAAATGGTAATTAAATCAAAGAATTTAATGTAACCAAAGCACCTAAATATATCTTTATTAAAAAATGACTCAGTCCAGGCTGAAGTCAAAAAACTTTCTAATATGCAAGATGTGTTTCCTGCAGATGTTAAGCAGATGCTGATGGTTAAAGAAGCAGCTCCTGCAGACCCCAGGCCTTGTGCTGGCCTACACGACCGAAAGCCCCACCACATAAAGGAGGAACAGGAGGAGGTCTACACCAGTCTGGGGGGAGAGCGGCTCAATGGGAAGGAGGAGATTGATGCCATCAGGTTTCCAGTCACTGCTACTCCCATAAAGAGTGAGGATGATAAACAGTCCCCTCTGCTCTCACAGCTTTATCAAGACCAAATTAAAGGTAGAGCGCTTCCAGAAGACATCGATGGAGGAGAAGAATCCATTAAGATACAAGATCGTGGACATGGTTCCATTTCCTCAGAAAAGGATGAAAAGTCCGATGATGTAAAGCACCCAGTCTCTGAGCTCAAACACTTGTCAGACTCTGGACTGAAATCTAAGGACATGGACAATGACTTGAAGGACAGCAGAGTTCCTGAGTCTGATGGAAACATTAACAAAACTTTTAGCTCGCCTGAGTTTGCTGAACAATTGGTTCACCGTGGCTTTCTTCAGAAAGACATAAGTTCAGAAATGGGATCTTTAAGCTCACTGGATAGGAAGAAATGTTTCACAGAGAAGAAAAATGTGGCATCGCCAAGGAAAGTTCAGACTGGAGTGAAGTTTAGCTGTGAAGACTGTGGTAAAACCTTTATTGGAAAATGCACTTTAAACATGCATAAGAGAATCCACACTGGAGAGAGACCTTTCTGTTGTGATCTATGTGGACAAAGATTTAGCATAAAAGGAAGTTTAAACAGACACATGAGAATCCACACTGGACAGAAACCTTTCTGTTGTGATCTATGTGGACAAAGATTTAGCTAAAAAGGACATTTAAACACACACATGAGAATCCACACTGGACAGAAAGCTTTCTGTTGTGATCTATGTGGACAAAGATTTAGCCGAAAAGAAAGTTTAAATGAACACATGAGCATCCACACTGGAGATAGACCTTTCTGTTGTGATCTATGTGGACAAAGATTTAACATAAAAGGAAATTTAAACAGACACTTGAGAATCCACACTGAACAGAAACATTTCTGTTGTGATCTATGTGGACAAAGTTTTAGCCAAAAAGGAAGTTTAAAAAAACACATGAGAATCCACACTAGAAAGGAGAAGGGCTAAGGTTTGAATGCTCAAACATATTACGGTCGCTGTAAAATTTGTGTTGTGAAGTGCAAGGCCAGTGGGGGGAATACTTCTAATCTGAGGAAACACCTAGTTAAGCATCAGATTTACGTCGAGACTGAAGAATGCACAATTTTTGTCAGCCGCAGATATATGGCTACAACTTCTGCATTCAACACCACTAACACGCCTGCTTATGGATGTAATTTATGCATTAAATTTGTGCCTTATTAAGAAAACAAAATCTTCGTAGTTAAGGGTTTTCATGTTGAAGAAATGTTTGAAACATCTGATTCTCACCAAAAGCAACAAAACTTTGAAGGAACACATAGTTATGTAGTAAACAAAAAAATGTGAAATAACAAAACAAATTTATATTTTATATTACAGCTTTATTTTAGATTTACAGCTTCAATAAAAGCTATAATTTTTCCATTTTAGATTCTTCCAATTAGCCTCCCTTTGCTGTGATTACTGCTTTGCTCTCGTGGCGTTCTGTCCATGATCTTTATGAGGTGGTTCCCCTGAAATGGTTTTCCAAAGAGTCTTGAAAGAACTTACCAGAGGTTCATTGAGAGACGGCCAAAGGTTAATGTTTAAGTCATCACAGCAAAGGGCGACTACTTTAAGGAATCTAAAATATAAAACATATTTCAAGCTCTTTTACAATTTTTTATTTGCTACATAAATCCATGTTTGTTCATTCACAGTTTTGATGCGTTTAGTGAGAATCTGCGCACAATGGAAATTGTTATAAACAAAGAAAATTGAAAGAGAAAGTGGTTTTCAATTTTTTGACCGGTAGTGTATGTTGAATGGAAAATCTGAGATTTTATTTTATAACATTTTAATATCACATAACACACACAAAAGTACTGAAAACTGGTACCAGGAGTACCGTTATCAATTCCCAGGTACCGAGTATTGGTACCGTATCTGTTCAAATGTGAAAGGTACCCATCCCTAGTCAGGAGAGGGTGATCAGACTGCATTTAGATGTCTTGTCATTTTCCAAATAAATATATTTTGGAGCGTTACCGTTTTTTGCCATAGTCAATGTATCTCAACAATATTCTCAGCCCACACATTGCTCCTATGGCACAACGATTGCATGTCGTTTTTATGCCAACAGCAGCTTTTTTGTATAATATAGGTGACGCAGAAAATCCTTCAAAGGCAACCGTATGTCGTGCTGTCAGGAATGTTACTGTTGTACTTAACTCTTTATGACCGGCGGGAGCGCCGGCGCTTCCGTTTGCATATCTATTTTTAAACGCCTGTAGAATTGCGACCAAATAAGCTTGAAAAATACCTTTTTTTGCGAATGAAACAGGAGAGTTCAACTTAAATATTCTACTCACCACGTGTCTCAGAGCACAGTTTTTATTTTCCAGAAACTGTCGAGAAATCCAGTAAAAAAATCGCAAAAAACAAACATTAAAATCCAGACCAAAGTGTACTTCCTACATCGGAATATGCGTGATGACATCGGTGGATGAACTATCAAACGGTGTTCTTTCACACCAATGTCCGCAACAACTGGAAGTGATGTCATTTCCCGGGTGATTTTTCCCGGGAGTGATCTTTTTTTTTTCCCTGTAGTTGTAGTTTTTTTGCGGTAAACTTCGCTCACAATTTCACTTTCATTTTCGTTGTTTTTGGCACTTTTTATTGTTTGACGATGGTCTTATGTACATATGTGTGCTCATAGGTATCTGGCAAACTTAGAGATTTAATTACACTTCTGTAAATAGTTTATATTGATGTACATATTACGTTTTTCTCAAACTGTTAACAATGTACATTTTATGTTCGTTTCTGTCTATGTTCATAAAGTGTATTTCAAAAATGAAGTTATGGAAACAGTCCAAATAAATGTCCTGTTGTTTGAAAGGGTTTTGTGCAACCTTTTTATATTGTAATATTTGAGGGATACAGCTATGAGATTTCTGTATTTAGAAAAATATGTGCAAAAAAAACCGATTTTAATTTTTCTGGTGCTTAATTGCACTTTTTGCAATTTACTTACTTAATATGGAGTTATTATATTCAAAATATTAAAATTTAGGATGTAAGGGTTGTATTGATGTATAGCAAATTGAAATGCTCCAAAGAAATGGCTCTACAGCATGTACAACTGTAAAAATATGCTCTGGCGAACGTGTTCTATGGTAGGTCATAAAGGGTTAAACTGTTACTGTACAGCAGAGGTGCCCATGATGTCGATTACAAACATTCAGTGAAGTCGGGTTGTCCTCCTTAGCAGAGTGTTGCGTGTCCATACCTGTCACACAGGACACCAGGGTTTAATTCTGTGTAAAAAGTGTAATTCTGGTTTATGTCATCAGACATACATAGCTTAGGTTTAGTTCAAGTTTAACTGTGATTCTAGATGGGAGCAACCACCACTCCCTAACACACAGACACACAAGAATAATAAAAGAAGAATTTTACAGAACCGCAGGTATCAGTGAAAGCAGTAATTTAGTCGGTATCACATTATGAGACTTCAAGCATTATCTATTTATATGTTTCTGGGTTTCCAGGCATCATTCACTGCATACATGACAGTTACATTAACTGCTCCTTCACTGAATGAAGGAGATTGTTTTGTTTTATATTATATTGCACAGTTTATCATCTGCTCAACAAGTGTTAACATTGATTCTGTCATCTGACTATGGTGCATCTCATTTAATTAACCTGAGTATGCTTTGTTGATAACCACACAGTTTGTTCAAATGTAAATTTAATGTTTCCTGGGTTTTATTCTCCTTTACTATACAGCCTCTTCAAACTTTTTGTGACCCCGATTGGTTCTTATAGTCTATTCTGGTAACTTTTTCAATGGATGTATGAACCTGGATGCTTTTATTGCCTTTTACTTTGTTTCTGACACACCCAAATTTCCCCCATTGTAGGACAATAAAGGATTTTCTACCCTATTCTGTATTAAATACTTATTTATTAAAATGTAGTTGACATAGCATTTGAGAAGATCATGTATGATGCAGCCCACATTATTAACAATGTCTGGGTCTGTGCTAGAGGCTGACATTTTTTCGGGAGTCCCACGGGTCACGAGATTCCCGCGGGACGGGAGACAGCATCAGTAAAGATCACGTGATTGGGACGGTACAGGATAAAAAATGAACTGGAGCAGACGGGAGCGGGAGCTAATCAATAGGAGGGAAAACAAACTAGGATCAATTGTCCTTGGAAATGTACAACTGAGACTTTTTTTAGTTTTTTTCCAAGAAGCATTTACTATAATGCGAGTTAAACGAACTACACGACCCACAAGCCAACAGTGCTTCTGCTCGATGTTTTCCACCTGCGTTCAGGATGGAGGGAGCAAACGCAGGTGGAGAACCGGACGTGGTAAAATTGGATTTGCAACGTAAAGTCAGAATTAAGGACTTATCTGTTAAACTCATAGAGCTGACAGGAAAGTCGCAAATATTACAGAACTTCAGGAGAGTTGAATGTAGCGGTGTTAACACGCAGTCTGCAGTTTATAAAATGTGTTTAGTTGTAATCAAGTTCACCAGTGATTAAGGAACACTTGTAAGGCAGATTCTGGATTGAATCAGCCCTGCATCTCTTCATTCGTCAAACCAAAAGTACCATCATATGTCAAGTCTCATCTGACCAACAAAACTGCTCCATGTGCACTAAAGATTTAAGAGCTTTTGCCACAGTTGAGGGGAAAGGTACGGAGCCTGCGAGGGGACATGGGGGAATTTAGAATTTTTTTTTTTTTTTTTGCGTCCCCACGCAATACTTTTGCGTTTGGCATTTTGGAACAGCAGCACAGATGACAAACTGCTCACAAAACAAACAACGCTCATATGGCATTGGTATGGATTATTTGTCGTATGCAGGTTAACACGCAGTCAACAATGCGATTAAATGCTTAGGATAAGAAGAACCGTTCAAATCACGATAAAAACAAAAGCACTAATGGCGTACAACAAAAAGTACACATCATGCAGCAGCAATAAGCAAACAAAGTGTCACAGATGTGGTTTCGTGCAGCATTATTGTCCAGAGTTCAGTAGTTTGACAGCTTGTGGATAAAAACTGTCTTTTAGTCTGATTGAAGATCATTTTATTTAAGGCCGATTTCAAAATAAAACTCAATAAATCTCAAAACGGTGTAGTGTTTGTTTCATATTTGCAGTTATCTGGTTTGGAAACTATCCCACAAAGTATTGCGAAATAACACAAAGACTATTGTGTGAGAACGCAAAAAGTATTGCATGAGAACGCAAAAAGTATTGTGAGCGAACACAAAAGTATTGCGAGATAACGCAAAGACTATTGCGTGCGGACGCAAAAGAGAAAAAATTCCCCCACGTCCCCTCGCGGACTCAAGGGAAGATATTAAATAAATATGTTGAGAAATAGAAAAAAATTGAATGTACCATTTAATGTACAATTTATTTAATACATCATTAAATATTAAGTGTACCACTAATTACATCATGTCATCTTTAAAATTATACTTAATTATTCAGTGGCACATTTCATGATATAATGGTACATTTATTGTTTCTAATGATGTGTTAAATAAATAAATGGTACATTTAATTTAATAGCACATTTAATGTTACATTTCATTCATGTTACATTTACTTCACTTATGGGACATTCCAAGATGGCGCCGACGATGGCAGCCTCGGAGCTTCGCTCTCTCTTTGTTTTTGTATTTTGTGTGTTTTTATGTTTTTCGAGCCACAGCTCTGTGGTGTCAGGCCACAATCCTGTGGTCTCATTCAGTAGAGAGGAACTTCTCAACATCAGAGAGTCCTCTCTTGGGATTTTTTCACCATCTTTCATCGATCCGAGGTTCACTGAGCTCCTGGCAAGCCGAGCTGCGGCACTATACGGGATACTGTGCCGAAAGCGTCGAAGGGGAAAGCGTGCTGGCGCGCTGGTAAAGCTCCGCAAAAGAGGACTTTGCACACCACCGGTAAAAACTCAGACCTCCGCGGATTAGCGGTTCTCTGCTTCACCGAGACATGGCTGAGTGAAAACATCCCGGACCGCGCACTTCTGATGCCGAGCTTTCAGTTGTTCAGAGCGGATCGCAGCGCGGAGCTATCGGGGAAGAGGCGAGGAGGCGGAATCTGCTTTTATATAAATGAAGGTTGGTGCAGAGATGTAAAAGTGCTGGGAAAAACCAGTAGCCCGGATCTTGAGTCATTTTCCATAATCTGTAAACCGTTTTATTCACCGAGAGAGTTTTCCTCGTTTATAATAATTGGCTCATATTTTCCACCGCATGGCTGCACTTCTGCCGCGGAAAAACATCTTGCTGAGCTGATTACAGACGTGGAGAAAAAATACACGGACTCTTTCATCATAATACTGGGAGATTTTGACAGAGCAAACCTCTCCCATGAACTCCCCAAATACAGACAGCATATTAAGTGTCCCACCAGAGACCAAAACACACTGGACCATTGTTACAAAGCTTTAAAGGACTCATATCATGCTGTTACCAGGGCTGCTCTGGGTTTTTTGGATCATTATCTAATCCACCTCATCCCAACCTACAGACAGAGACTAAAAGCTTACAAACCCAAGGTTCACACTGTTAAGAAGTGGACTGAGGAATCAAAGCAGATGCTACAGGCCTGCTTTGAATGCACAGACTGGACTGTTTTTGAATCTTCAGCCACTGACTTAAACCAACTAACTGATGTGGTGACATCATACATCAGTTTCTGTGAGGACATGTGTGTGCAGACCAAGACCTTCTGCACCTTTGGGAATAACAAGCCATGGTTTACTCCACACCTCAGGAATCTGCGTCGGGAAAAGGAAGAAGCTCACAGCAGTGGAGATTGGGCGCGGTACAGGCAGGCCAGGAACAGACTTACAAAGGAGATCAAAGCAGCCAAGAGAAGCTACAGTGAGAAGCTTAAGAACAACCTTTCTACTGGTGACACTTCAGCTGTATGGACCGGTCTGAGAAACCTGACTACCTATAGGAGCCCCGCCACTCATCCTGAACAGAGTCGTCTCCTGGCCAACCGTCTGAATGGCTTCTACTGCAAACATGACAAGAAGCCATTCACACCTCAAATCATCCCCTCCACATCCCATTCAGGAACCCGTAAAACAACCAACCCCCTACCTTCAGATCCTCTGACTGCACTAAAGATCTGCGAGGAAGATGTAAACAGGCTCTTTCAGCGCATGAAAACAAAAAAAGCTGGACGTACGCCAGGATCCTGTTTGTAGACTTGAGCTCGGCCTTCAACACCATCATACCAGACATCTTCCACCAGAAGCTCACCCAGCTCAACGTCCCAGCCTCCACCTGTCAGTGGATCAACAGCTTCCTGACGGACCGACAGCAGCAGGTGAGACTGGGGAGCATCTTCTCCCGATCCAGATCAATAAGTACTGGTGCCCCCCAGGGGTGTGTTCTATCCCCACTCCTCTTCTCCCTGTACACAAATGACTGCACCTCAGCGGACTCGTCTGTGAAACCCCTTACGTTTGCAGATGACACCACTGTCATTGGACTGATCCAGGATAGTGATGAGTCTGCATACAGACAGCAGGTGGATCGGCTGGTACATTGGTGCGGTCAGAACTACCTTGAACTCAACCCACTCAAGACTGTGGAAATGGTGGTAGACTTTCGGAGAACACCACCCCCATACACCCCCCTCAACATCCTCAACAACACTGTATCGGCCGTGGACCACTTCAGGTTCTTAGGAACCACCATCTCTGAGGACCTGAGATGGTCTTCACACATAGACACTGTTCGAAAGAAGGCCCAGCAGAGACTGTACTTCCTGAGGCAACTCAAGAAGTTCAACCTTCCACAGGAGCTGTTGGTCATCTTCTACACTGCCATCATTCAGTCTGTCCTGTCTTCATCCATCTCAGTGTGGTTTGGCTCATCCACAAAAAAGGACAGGTGCAGACTGCAACGAATAATCAGGAATGAAGGGAGAATAATCAGGGCTGACCTTCCCTCCATCCAGGACTTATACAGGTCTAGTGTCAGGAAAAGAGCTGCTAAAATCTCTGCAGACCCCACACACCCTGCACACAAACTGTTCAGAGCTTTACCTTCAGGCCGCCGCTGCAGAGCACTGTTTACTAAAACCAGCCGCCACAGAGACAGTTTCTTCCCCCAGGCTGTTTCTCTGTTGAACATTTAATAGAGTACAAAACAACAGCATACAGATGTTGCAAATGCACCTTTTCATTATATATGTGTATATTGTACATTATAATTATGTATATTCTGTAATGCAAAAACAAAACCAAAGCGCAAAGTGTACCGGAGTCAAATTCCTTGTTTGTATGTATAAACTTGGCAGTAAAGCTGATTCTGATTTATTTATTTAATGATGATTTTATTGTATTAAATTTGTCCAGTTTGACCCTCCATTCTTGATGCCTGTATAGGAGGTCATGTCAGAATTTGAATCAGGTGAGCTGAAGCAGACACACATCTAAAACTTGCAGGGAAGGGGTCCCTGAGGACCAGGGCTGTGAACCATTGGGGTACAGTTTCTAAATTGTGAAGGTAATGCCTTTTTGCCCTTTTGTTCAACAAGTACAGTTCTCTTGCTAGGTACATTTGTCTTTTGTTTCAGCAATTTGAAACATAGAAGTAATGTCATTGTTCAAAGGAAACAATCACTTAAGAAATGAGTAAAATACAACTAGGTACATTTTGTTTATTCAGCTAAGATAGACATGGTCTGTTTCCTTGTTTGATATTTTATTATTTCTTCATTATTATTCTTTTTACTTTAACTGCAGTTTTCTACAGCTAAAAACAGGGACCTAACTGGTCCTTCAAAGAAAGAAATTTCCAAAAGACTAAATGAAGAAAACAAAAATGGGAGTCACAGGAGTGGGAGTCGTTCTAAATGGGAGTGGGAGTCAATTTACCAGGAGTGGGACGGGACAGGATTTTTTTTCGTTATGCTGGCCTAGGATTGGGATGGGACAAGACATTTTTCTATGGGAGCGGGATGGTACAGGAGAGAAAATCCACTCCCGTGTCACCCTCTAGTGTGGACCAGGCTGCAGAGAACTGAGGGAATATGAGTGGTTGCTATGGTTACCAGACTGGAAGACAAAGGGAACAGAAGAGAAACTAGACTATGAAATAACCAAAGGAAAAACTGACCACAAAACTAAACTATGACAAAGGGACTAAATAAACTCAGGGAAAAAGATCTAAGCAAAACTATGGAAAAAGATAAATAACCAAATGAAGCATAAGAATCTAGAATAACCTTGAACTAAAGTAAACTGAGAAACTGGAGAGAACAGAAGAAACACCTGACTGAATAAAAAGTAAACAAACACTAAACTACCTGAGAGGGAAGCAGAGAACAAAAGTATCAGGAAACAGAAGAAATAAATAAACATAACTATTAAACCCAAAGGAATAGAAACACCAAGCTGAAAAGTAAACAAATACAAAACCACAACAAAGACCAAAATGGCAGATCCTAACAGAATCAGCTGTCATTAAACTACTGAGTTAATCTGCAGGGCCAACGTTAAAACCACCCCATGCAGGCAACTTTACAAACCTGCAGGGAGAAAAAAAAGAGCAGTTAATAAAATATTTGGTTGGACAATCGTACAGAAAGCAACAGAGTTAGAAATAAATCATTTAGACATTGGTCCAATAGTGCCAGTCCAATAGTGCCACTAATGATAATAACACCCTGGATTTGACCTGATTCTGATGTGGATTTAACTACATTAGAGAGAAAGATCAGAGATATAACTTTCATTTATGATTCACTAACAGACAGTGCACAAATGCATCCCAGCATTGATCAGGTCATATTTCTTTTGGAGCGTGCTTATCCTGATTCACACTCTTTACCAATTGGTGGCGGTAATGTGCCAAATTGTTGTCTGCCAACGGCGAAGAAGACAATAAAGAAGACATAGAAGTAGGCTTGGCTAGTGATGGCCAAATGAAGCCTCATGAAGCAATGAAGCTTTCCAGCACATTGCTTTGACTAAAGGTTCATTACTTGATGCTGCATTCATTTCTCACTAGAGACATCTGCTGCTGCACAGACACTGTGACAGCCTTCATACTTCAAATATCAGAATATAGCGGTTTGCAGTATTGTCACAATAAAGTTTTTTTTCAAACCCATTTGTCATTTCTTTTTAGGTCTTAAAATGACTGATACTCAAAATAATTCTGCTAATATTCTGACGTCTGTGGTAATAGTTTTCTTTTATGTGATATGATTTTTATGTGGACTGATTTAACAATGAAGATGCACTGTAAGCTTTGTGTTTGTGACTTCCTTCCTGAAAAACTTGAATTATTTTTCTGGGACTTCTGCTTCAGATCCTTTATAGTTAGCTGCACACAGAGTTTCACTCGTTCAATAGCATTCAGTCTGTTTCTCCTGGGTGAGACTGATGTGTCCTTGCTGATCAAACAACTAAATGTGAAATTGCTGGTGGATGGGTATTTGGGTGTTAATTATTTGTATTCAAAAACAAGACTAATTTCACTGTTTGTGGTTGAAGGCGATTTCTTTGTCGGCTGATGACCTCCCCAGCCTTGGAAAACACTCGCAAGGCACCGAGGATGTTGGTGAGCATAGAAACCTCTGTGCCATGTGGTACAAGTAGGGATACACATGTTTACGTGTATGCTTTCCTTTCATTTTCTTGTCCATCATTCTATTCTCTTTATTTTATTTTATTTTACTTTTTTAAATTACCTCTGTTGTTTGATTTTATTATTTGATTTGTTTTTCTGTGTCTGCATCTGTGTTTATTTGCTTTGTGATTGTATTGTGATTGTATGTACAGCGCTTTGAGTGTCTCGTTGCTGAAAAGTGCTATATAAATAAACTTACCTTACATTACCTATGCTAGTACTCCAGGGGTCCTCATGTCTCCTCAAGTTAACTTCTGCCAGGTATCGCTCCACCTCTACTATGGCATCTGCTGTGGCATTGGAGCTTTATCTCTTCTGGTCCACTGCTTCATCTAGCAGACACCACAGCTCATCAATAAATAGCAAAAAAAAAAAAAAAAAACATTAAATATAATCATACAACACCAGCAGCTGAAATACAGCAGTACTAATATGTCAAGGTCAAGGAATTTACAGAATAAATAAAAACTCACTAGAGTTGCTGGTGCCTTCTCTTGCATCTGATGGATGTGGAGCTTCACTGCTGGCTATTAGTGCAGTATGTTCAGAGATTAGCTGCTGTACTGCCTCTTGTGCCTTGTTTTGGCTGAGAAAGCCAAGAGTTTTAAACCTGGGGTCAAAAATGTGGCCACTGTCATTATGTTTAGGGATTCTATACTTGTCACATTTTCTCTGACACTTTAAAACTTCTGAGAGAAGTAGCAACTCTGGTGATATTTGCTGATTTTGCAAGTCCTGCATGGTGCAGCATGTTCATTAAGGGTTATCTTTGAGATTGAGACCCTTCTCTCTTCTGGGAGCTCTAATGTTGCCTGGTAAAAGTGAATAATACAGGTAAGCACTCCTCAATTGTTTGATACTCCTGACAAGATAGTGAGGTTATGCTATTCCAGCGTGTGTCCACATCAGTGACAAGCTTTTGTGACTGTCTTCCTATCTGTATCTATACTACTTCTAGCTTTCTTTACCTTTGGTGCTTGAGTGAAAATATGTTACAATTCGTTTGTACGAATGTCACAGAGAGCAGGGACCTGGTCAAATGATTTTCCTACCAACAACTTCAGTGCATGAGCAATGCACACAGAGTGCCTGATCCTTAAGGCCTTAGCACGTGCAATAATGTTTGATGCAGCATCAGTGACTATAGGCAAGTAACCTTATTAGTTATTCCCCACTCCTCCATGTGGGTATGAACTACCCTTGCCAGATTTTCTGATGTGTGACTCTGAGGGAAATGCTCAACTCTAAGCAGCACAGTGCCCAGTGTTATCGTCTGCATCAACAAAGTGGCATGTTATTGCCAGGTATGCATCCGTATTTATTAATGTCCACATATCTACTGTGAGGCTCACAGCAGACACCTTCTGCATGTCCTCTTTGGCCTTTTCTTTTGTTTGTTTTTTCATATTTTTCCTCCACCATCTTTAATGGGTTGAAAGAAAGGAAATTAATTGAAATTACTGCAATTATTTGTTAGCACTACATTTGATCTTGTTGTGTACACATATAAACCTTTCTAGTAGGGAGAACATAGGTGGGATCCAGCAAATGAAGGAGTTCCCTGAACCCCTCGTCTTCCACAACAGTAAAGGGCTGTGAATCCTTTACAATAAGATTGACCACAGCATCATCCAACACCTGCTTCTGCGTTTGATTTGAAGTGTGTGGCTTTTCTTTTTCATAAATGGCTCTGAAATGCCTTAGCATTGATGAGGTGTTATTATTGTATACCAGCTCTCTGGCACACAACAAACACTTCAACTGAAATACAAAGATGAAAGTTCATTGATACAGAATTATTGGTAATGATACAAATAAAATTAAGTAAATGCTGCAAACACATTTTACACAAACCTTGTTTTGAGAACACATTTTAAATTACTCCCAGATGGAAGAGCTTTTCCTTTTTTTGTTGGCTCCATTCTTCTCAGATGCTCCTATCTCTGCTGACGTGCGACCAAACCACTACAACAACCCACGAAGCAACAAGTGTCATCGCGCTTTTATTTTGAAATCTGACACGCGAAATGAAGCAGTGACGTCTCCACGGAAATGCAAGGCATCGTTTGTCATCGGTCACGTGATTTCCCGCAAGACAAGACACGCATCGAACCTTTTTACTCTGTAAACTCGAAGCTTTGCTTCAAATGTCCCATCACTAGAGTTTGGATCAAAGCCGAGTTATAACTACTCAGTAACTGTTAAAGGATCTTTTGAAGAGAAGCTAACAACAAAGATGTGGAGACAGCAGCTCAAACGGTGGCAGAGTGCAGCAGTGGGAGAGATTTCCCAAACAGCTAAAGAGGACAAAGAAGATCATCTGCGGCACAACGTCCTGGAGGCTGGTCTCAACCCTAAAGTTCTGCTGCACAGATTAGGTTTGTATGTTTTCATGTCAGTTACAGTTTAGGAACATTTTAGGTGGCTAATGGATTAGCATCTTAAAGCCCAAATGTACCCTATAGACTTAAAACGGTAAACGCTTCGTTACTCGATGGGAACGACCCACGTCCGCCATTTTGAGTGGTTTGTTGCCCTTCGACACCGATACAAGTTTGCTTAGAAACTAATTAATAACTAATTAATAAACTAATATCAACGATATTAGAGAAACCTGCGATGTACGATAACAGTGCCTAATAGTGCAATGACGATATGACTTGCGATATATGAACAAATACTTACAGTGCATCCAGAAAGTATTTACAGCGCTTCACATTTTGTAATGTTACAGCCTCATTCCAAATTGTATTAATCTCTATTTCCCAAAATTCTACACATACTTTGTGTTTGTTTGTAGAATTTAGTGGAAAGAGATTAATCCAAGTTGGATTGAGGCTGTAACATAACAAAATGTGAAGCGCTGTGAATACTTTCTGGATGCACTGTAAGTATTCAGTATTTGTCTTTCTGGTCTGGATTCATAGAAATATAACAATTAAATACAGTTTTATTTTAAAAATGTCGGAGCTATCGCACCCTGCTGGCGGTCAGATGCCTCGGAGTTCCTCCGGTCCTTGGTCCCCAGAAGCGATCACACTCTTAAAGGAATGTTTCTCAAACTGTTTCTATCTTTTAGCACATTTAATCTGAATTAAAATTTGACTGATCTAAATTCATATATATATATATTTGAATTAAAACAATAAAAACAAATGATGTGAAATTCAATTAATTATAAGGCAGCATGCTGTCCAATACTGTATATGCAGTTTATTTGTTATCTGTTTAATGTATTTTATACTGCACTAGAGTATCAGTTTAATAAATTTATCTGTGTATGAACAGTGTAGTTTCTCCACTCCATTCTCTCCCATTAGTTTCAATACAATAACCAAAGAAAACAAAATCATGACAAATTGAGCACTATCCTTATCAATAATATAATCAAAATGTTCATTTAAATCTATTAGAGCTATTCAAAATGATCTGACTATGTAGAACACATTTACAGTGCTAAACGGATGTTTATTACCACAGCCATTAATAAACTTACCGATTGCAAGGTGCAGTCTGTGTCCATAACACTGAAGCCTGACCCAGTTGTTTAGTTCTGTAGCTTTCACAATGTTGGCACCATTGTCCAAAGTGATACATACTTGTTGGTGATCTTGAAGATCCCCGCTGGACAACACCTCACGTAATCCAAGGGATGTATTTTCACTGGTGTGCGACTCTGGAAAATACGCTGTCTCTAGACACTGTGTTTTTAGTTCAAAGTCTTTGGGGAGGAAGGGCACAGTAAAACTCATGTACGGTTCTGTTGTGCGACTTGACCAAAGGTCTGTAGTACTTGCATAGTATTCAGCTCAGCTCAGTTCGGATTTTACTGTCTTACGGCATATTTCATACATTTGCGGAATGGCGACATGGGAAAAGTAATTCCGTGACGGGATGTGGTATTCGGTCCAATGTGTTTATCAGACTGACGAAACCATCCCATCTCCTGTATTCATGGGCATCATGTCCTTAGCCAAATAACATGCAATGGCCTCAGTTATGTCTTTGTACCGCTTACATGTTTTTTAGAAGTAGTGATACATGAACGTCTGCTGGACTGTTGTAGTCTTACTTGTCATAAAGTTTGCAACTTTTACTTTGCTACCGCTTGCTTTTTGAAACTCCTCATACAGGTCTTTGTGGTTGGAGGTGACAATGAAGATTCATCGTGTTTCCTCTCGTAGTTGTTACATGCGTTTGGCATGTCTTGCAGAGTACCTCTGTAAAACCTCGTCTCTCGTAAAACCAAAATATTTCCAAATAAGAAACGTGCAGTATTTTTTAACCACGAGTCCTTCGTTACTTACAGTTTCCTCACTTGTCTTGCTCTCAGCCATTGCGACTCTCACTAAAATTGCTTAGTTCTTTGCTGTACACTCGCGTCTACATAGGGGGCCAGCATCTAATGTAAAGAGATCCATCCGATTAGCCAAACACATGAAGGACTTCATTTGATTGGTCAAATACTCCAAGTTTTTGTGTGATTGACAAAGCGTGTTACTTTAAGAAGAATTTATGTAAACCATAAACGTAAATATTTGAGCCAACCATTTATCGCAGTTTATGCCGTTTTGTGCGTTATGCCTATCGCACAGGTTCTTATTGCGATGACAATAAATTTCTCAGGAAGATGTTCTCTGCTGCGTGGTTTGCAGTTACGGCTCACGTTCTCTGCTTTCTGTACCAACAACAAAATAGCTGAAGCATTGTTACGTCCAAATGTTTTAAACTAGCGGTTAAACGCTGTATGAGTGCAAATACGACTGGAAAAATGGTTTTCCAGCAGTCTTGAAAGAGTTCCCAGAGGAATGGAAAACCATTTCAGGTGACTGCCTCATGAAGCTCATAGAGAAAATGCAAAGCAGTAATTAAAGCAAAGGGGGACTGTTAAGAAGAATCTAAGATATACAAGATGTTTTGAGATTTTTCACAATTTTACATATGTTTGCTTAATAGTTTTGATGTTTTCACTGTGTATCTACAGTGTAGAAAGTAATAAAAATAAGGAAAAGCCATTGACAACAAAATAGTTGAAGCATTGTTAAATCCAAATGTTTTAAACTAGCTGGTATGGGTTGAAATACGAAAAATGGTTTTCCCGCAGTCTTGAAAGAGTTCCCAGAGGAATGGAAAACCATTTCAGGTGACTGCCTCATGAAGCTCATAGAGAAAATGCAAAGCAGTAATTAAAGCAAAAGGGGAAACAAGGTGTTTTGAAATTTTTCACAATTTTGTGGTTGTTACATATGTTTGCTTAATAGTTTTGATGTTTTCACTGTGTATCTACAGTGTAGAAAGTTATAAAAATAAGGAAAAGCAATTGAATGACTGAGGTGAGTCCAAACTTTTGACCACAGAGAGAGAGAAACTACAGTTATCTATACTGTTGTCAATGCATAGTTATGTATTTATTGTCATTTTCAGCATCCCCAGCTATTAATTGCATTCAGTCGAGAGACTTCCTGAAAGGTCTATGCACCCCATAAAAAATGTCCTCTCTCTTAAAAAGAGGTAATGCATCTTAATGGGTCTCTACACCTCGTCAGATACCGTTCCCCCTGTATTGAACAGGGTAAACCGTATCTGACGGTCCTATAAACACCATTTCGTTCATCGTTTCTACCAAGTAACAAAGCGTTTACTGTTTTACGTCAAAAATGCGTGGTTATAATTGGAGTCAATGAGATCAATTGGACAGGACAGGGTAAAGATGTGCCTCTAGTGAGATAATACTAGGAAGGATAATTAATAGAAACAACCATGAATAAAAGGTGAACAGTTCCAAACAATATAGTACAGAATTATTTCAATATTTTGACTGTAAAATGCTTTCAAAAATAAAAATTTGGCAGAAATGGGAAAACACAAAAAAATGTACATAAATACAACTCTAGACAAGATAAAGTACACAAATGTAAACGCTAAATACATAGAAGGAAGATGTAAATGAGGTGAATAAGTATTTGCTGTATTGTACATGATGGTGTCAGTAGCCTAAGCCTAAATGGTGAAGCCTAAATTGGTGTCTTTAAATTGCCCTTAGGTGTGGTTGTATGCATGGTGGTTTATCTCCATCATGTTTGACTTTGCCAGTGGGAGATGACCCTTTTGTGGTTTTTTTGCCATAGAACCTTTCCTTTGATGCCATTTTAAACCAGGGTCTTTCTTATTGTTCAGTCTAGAACACTGACCTTAAATAAGGAATGTCATGCCTTCAGTGATTTAGATGTTGTCCTGGGTTTTTTTGTGACCTATTAGATGAGTTTTATTGGAGATTTTTGGTAGGCAGGTTACTCCTGGAAAGGTTCTCTGTTGTTCCACATTGTCTCTTTTTATGGAGGATGGCTCTCACGGTGGTTATCTGGATTACCAAATCCTTTGAAATGTTTGTAACCCTTTCAAGGCGCATAGATTTCAATGACTTTGTTATGAACCAGGATTGCCGTGGTACTTGTATTCCAGGAGTATGCTCTTGTCACAGCGTTCCATTGGAAACAGGTTTTTCTACCAGGATTATGAAGCAGTGAGTAACATTCAAGGAAAGGAACAACGAGGCTGGGAGACAGGGACATAGCACAGTTCATAGCACAGTTCCTGCCATGGCAACAATGGATAGCTATACAGGAGCCAGTAGCCAGACCATAAAGGCAAAATTGGCTTGTTTTTCGTTTTCCTAAACATAAAGTTACTCAGGTAATGAAGTGCATCGTTTCACAGAGGTTGTTGCTATTTATGTTTTGTTTAAATCAAACATCTGACATCCAAAGGTTTCATTATCAAATTAAAACAATCACCGTTATGTTTTCAGAAAACCGTAGTAGGACTTAGTGTCATGATTTGTGATCGGCCATGTTGCTCAGCTTACCACAATTGTCTGATCATTTCACTCACCTGTTTCTCCAGTATTTCTACCCATTTCTCCTCCGATGCCAGATCGTTTCTTTGCCTTGCCACAGCGTTCCAGCAGTTTTCATAATCAACTTATTGTGTACGACCCAATTTCCATTGCTACAGCTATGATTCTCGCTAAACACTTGTTGGACCAAGCCTTCCGTGTATGCTCTTTTGCCTGCCTTCTTGTACCTCCTCGTCTTGCCTCATGTCTTTTAGTAGGCTTGTTATTCTCTGCTTCCTCTGTGTATGAACCTATTCTGAAGACCATTGCAGTTGAAAACTTTTCAAATTGGGGAATATGTACCTGCTTTTTCCAAGTCTTTCTTAGACTCTCTGTGAGTGCTCCTTGACTCTTGGACAACTTGTTTGATTATTCTTTTTACTCCTTTGTCAGAATTCAGTTTTATTTATATAGCGCCAATTCACAACACTTGTCATCTCAGGGCACTTTACAATGTCAATTCAATCAAATACAGATTTCAAGTCAGGTACATACATTCCATTTAATCCTAACTTTCAAACAGTGCAGTCAATTCAGTTATTTATTTAAATTGGTTAAAAGAAATGTCCTATCTAAGGAAACCCAGCAGATTGCATCGAGTCAGTGACTTGTACCATTCACTCCTCCTGGATTAGCATGTAGAGATAGTGGACAGTCGCTGTCATTGACTTTGCAGCATCCCTCATACTGAGCATGCATGTATGAGTATGAAAGAGAGCACATAAAGTTATTATTAGTAGTTGGTGATAGTAAAAGCTCAGTCAGTAGCTATGTTTAGGAGAAAGATGGGGTTAAACACTGAAAGACGGGGCCAAGTGTATCATCGGTAGAAGGTGATCATTAAGTTGTTGGCAGCAGAGGTTTGGCTGATGTCCCCCTCCAGGAAGGTGTCACAAGTAGACACAGAGTCAGGCCAGGTGTAGCTTCTAGGAAGAGAAAAGAGGGAGAACATAAAGTTAAAAGCTGAAATAACAGCAAAAAATGCAAAATTGAAGAGTGGTTTGAGAATGTAGCAGAGAGAGTGAAAGTGGTCATTATGTCCTCCAGCAGCCTAAGCCTATAGCAGCATAACTACAGAGATAGCTCAGAATAACCTAAGCCATTCTAACTATAAGCTTTTAAGCCTAACAAGGAGCCAATGATGGGAAGCTAAAATAGAAGAAATATGATCTCTCTTTAATTTTCACCAAAAGTCTTGCTTCAGCATTTTGGATCAGCTGAAGGTTTTTAACTGCATTTTGTGGACATCATGATAGTAAAGAATTACAATAGTCCAGCCTTGAAGTAACAAATGCATGGACTAGTTTTTCAACGTCACTCCTGGATAGGATATTTCTAATAATGGCAATGTTCTGGAGGTGAAAGAAGGAAATCCTAGAAACCTGTTTTAATATGGGATTTAAATGACATATCCTGGTCAAAAATAACACCATGGTTTTTTACTTTATTACCAGAGGTCAATTTAATGCCATCCAGATTAAATGATTGACTGAGCAGTTTCTTTTTCAAATACTCCGGTCCAAACACGACAACTTCTGTCTTGTCTGAGTTTAGAAGCAGTACATTTAAAATCGTCCACGTTTTTATGTCTTCAAGACATACTTGTAGTCTATCTAACTGGTTGGACTCATCAGGATTTCTGGATAAGTAAAGCTGAGTATCATCAGCATAACAGGGAAATGTTATCCCATGCTGTTTGATAATTTGACCTATTGGAAACATATATATAGTAAAGAGAATTGGCCCAAGTAATGAACCCTGTGGTACTCCACAATTAACCCTTAGGTTTGAAGATGATTTATCATTTACATGAACAAACTGGAATCTGTGAGACAAATACGATTTAAATCAGCCTAGCGCTGTTCCCCCAGTGTATTCCAGCTTTTCTGTATGAAATGCAGCACGTCTATCTAACAGGACAAGTACAGACACAAGTCCATTATCTGAGGCCATAAGAATATAATTATTGACTTCCACCAGAGCTGTTTCAGTGTTATAATGAGCTCTGAAACCTGACTGAAACTCTTCAAACAGATCATTGCTGTGTAAATGCTCACACATTTGATTAGCAGCTATTTTCTCAAGAATTTTAGATGAGAACGGTAGATTTGATATAGGTGTAAATAACCATATGCTTATTTGGGAAAGCAAATTAGAAAGTGTTGCAGTCTTTTGTTTGAAGTCTTGAATGAGGTTATTGACTTCCTGTTGTGAGGTGCATGCTTTTATTCTGAACTCACAGTTCCGGTGTAACGTAGTTGTACGTAAGGTAACATGTATTCACAAGTACGGTATAAGTTTCATATGGTGCAACGGTAAACATTGTTTTATACTGGCAGCCCTCCGAAGAGGCAAAAGGTATGTTGATGTAAGCACTTAACATTCTTTAGTAGTTGTTGAGATGTTTGTATAAAGTGAATATACAGGTCCTTCTCAAAATATTAGCATATTGTGATAAAGTTCATTATTTTCCATAATGTAATAATGAAAATTTAACATTCATATATTTTAGATTCATTGCACACTAACTGAAATATTTCAGGTCTTTTATTGTCTTAATACGGATGATTTCGGCATACAGCTCATGAAAACCCAAAATTCCTATCTCACAAAATTAGCATATCATTAAAAGGGTCTCTAAACGAGCTATGAACCTAATCATCTGAATCAACGAGTTAACTCTAAACACCTGCAAAATATTCCTGAGGCCTTTAAGACTCCCAGCCTGGTTCATCACTAAAAGCCCCAATCATGGGTAAGACTGCCGACCTGACTGCTGTCCAGAAGGCCACTATTGACACCCTCAAGCAAGAGGGTAAGACACAGAAAGAAATTTCTGAACGAATAGGTTGTTCCCAGAGTGCTGTATCAAGGCACCTCATTGGGAAGTCTGTGGGAAGGAAAAAGTGTGGCAGAAAACGCTGCACAACGAGAAGAGGTGACCGGACCCTGAGGAAGATTGTGGAGAAGGGCCGATTCCAGACCTTGGGGGACTTGCGGAAGCGGTGGACTGAGTCTGGAGTAGAAACATCCAGAGCCACCGTGCACAGGCGTGTGCAGGAAATGGGATACAGGTGCCGCATTCCCCAGGTCAAGCCACTTTTGAACCAGAAACAGCGGCAGAAGCGCCTGACCTTGGCTACAGAGAAGCAGCACTGGACTGTTGCTCAGTGGTCCAAAGTACTTTTTTTGGATGAAAGCAAATTCTGCATGTCATTCGGAAATCAAGGTGCCAGAGTCTGGAGGAAGACTGGGGAGAAGGAAATGCCAAATGCCAGAAGTCCAGTGTCAAGTACCCACAGTCAGTGATGGTCTGGTTGCCGTGTCAGCTGCTGGTGTTGGTCCACTGTGTTTTATCAAGGGCAGGGTCAATGCAGCTAGCTATCAGGAGATTTTGGAGCACTTCATGCTTCCATCTGCTGAAAAGCTTTATGGAGATGAAGATTTCATTTTTCAGCACGACCTGGCACCTGCTCACAGTGCCAAAACCACTGGTAAATGGTTTACTGACCATGGTATCACTGTGCTCAATTGGCCTGCCAACTCTCCTGACCTGAACCCCATAGAGAATCTGTGGGATATTGTGAAGAGAACGTTGAGAGACTCAAGACCCAACACTCTGGATGAGCTAAAGGCCGCTATCAAAGCATCCTGGGCCTCCATGAGACCTCAGCAGTGCCACAGGCTGATTGCCTCCATGCCACGCCGCATTGAAGCAGTCATTTTTGCCAAAGGATTCCCGACCAAGTATTGAGTGCATAACTGTACATGATTATTTGAAGGTTGACGTTTTTTGTATTAAAAACACTTTTCTTTTATTGGTCGGATGAAATATGCTAATTTTGTGAGATAGGAATTTTGGGTTTTCATGAGCTGTATGCCAAAATCATCCGTATTAAGACAATAAAAGACCTGAAATATTTCAGTTAGTGTGCAATGAATCTAAAATATATGAATGTTAAATTTTCATCATTACATTATGGAAAATAATGAACTTTATCACAATATGCTAATATTTTGAGAAGGACCTGTATGTGCCATCAGAAGAGAACCCAGCTGATAGTGCATCTAGGGGAAGATCTGTCTCTGAGCTTCTCTCATCTGACTGGTTCACTGGTCCCTCTTTTCTCTGGAAAAAAGACCTGCCCACAACACAGAGGGTAGAGCAGGATCTGTCTATTGGAGATCCAGAAGTCAGAAAGACCCAAACAATGTTAACTAACGTCACAGAGACATTCAACCTTGCAGAACGTTTGTCAAAGTTCTCGTCATGGTCCAACTCAGTCAAAGCTGTAGCCCATCTCATAAGGTGGGCTAAGAAAGTAAAATCAGATGCACCTGCTACAGTGAGTGAACAAGAAACGGCTGTAACCCTCATCATTCAGAATTTACAAAGACAAATGTATGGAAAGGAGATTAAACTATTGAACAAAGGCAGCCAGCTACCACATCACAACAATCTTCATCACCTGGACGTTTTCATGGACACGGATGGTCTTCTCAAGGTGGGAGGGAGACTTTCATCTGTCAAAGACTCTTTCAAACACCCTATTGTTATTCCAAAAGAGCATCATGTGACCAACCTCATAATAGCTCACTGTCATGACAAAGTGAAGCATCAAGGAAAGGGCTTCACGATAAATGAAATAAGATCCAGTGGCTACTGGATCCCTGGGATGAGCAGAACTGTTGCTTCATTCATCCGGCAATGTGTCATTTGTCGCAGACTACGCAGAGCTCCAGAGGGCCAGAGAATGAGCGATCTACCTGCTGAACGTTTAGAGCCATCCCCACCCTTCACATTCTGCGGTATGGACTGCTTTGGCCCCTTTGATACTACAGAGGGAAGAAAACAACATAAACGCTATGGACTTTTATTCACTTGCTTTTGCTCTCGTGCCATTCATTTGGAGCTTTTAGAGGACTTATCCACTGACACACTCATTAACTCATTAAGGTGTTTTATTGCTATCAGAGGTGCAGTCCGCCAAATTCATTGTGATCAAGGGACAAACTTTGTTGGCGCAAAAAAGGAGTTTAAAGATGCTTTAAACAAATTAGACACCCAGAGACTGAGCATTTATCTGTCCCAAAAACAGTGTGACTTTTTGATGAATGCACCTCACTCCAGTCATGCAGGCGGAGTGTGGGAACGTCAAATAAAGACAGTTAGAAGTGTGTTAAATACTACTCTGTCACTTGCACATGGCAGACTTAATGATGCTTCATTAAGAACTTTACTCTACGAAGCTATGACCATAGTCAATAGTCGCCCTTTGACTGTGGACAACCTTAACAACGCTGACAGCTTAGAACCACTTACCCCTAACCACTTGCTCCACATGAAATCCAGCACTTCACTGCCTCCACCTGGTGTCTTTCTGAAAGAGGACCTCTATGGAACAAAGAGATGGCGTCGTGTGCAGTTTTTGGCGGAGCAGTTCTGGTGCAGATGGAGGCGGGAGTATCTGCACAATCTTATTGCCAGGCAGCGCTGGCACTCACCCTAAAGAAATCTTAAAGTAGGTGATGTTGTATTGGACATTGATGAACCTTTACCCAGATGTGAGTGGAGACTTGCCAGAGTCCTGGAGGCTGTTGTTAGCAAGGACGGACTCGTGAGAAGAGTAAAAATCTCTTTTGGAGATAAGAGACTGAATAACAAAGGTCAGAGCTCTAGTAGGCGTTCCATTGTGGAGCGTCCAGTGCAAAAGCTTATTTTGATACTAGAATGTGTATAAGCAAATGATAAGAAGTGGTTATTTGTTGGTGAAAATTATTTGTTTTGTTGTCCTAATGAACACAAACACTCATAATTTGGTGGGAGTGTAAATAACAATATGCCTATTTGGGAAAGCAAATTAGAAAGTGTTGCAGTCTTTTGTTTGAAGTCTTGAATGAGGTTATTGACTTCCTGTTGTGAGCTGCATGCTTTTATTCTGAACTCACAGTTCCGGTGTAACGTAGTTGTACGTAAGGTAACATGTATTCACAAGTACGGTATAAGTTTCATATGGAGCAACGGTAAACATTGTTTTATACTGGCAGCCCTCCGAAGAGGCAAAAGGTATGTTGATGTAAGCACTTAACATTCTTTAGTAGTTGTTGAGATGTTTGTATAAAGTGAATATAGCAGGTAAAACAGAATGATGTAAACCTAGTTACACATATCTGTATGTGTTGCAGCTCTTACGGTGGTGATATGGTGATTATCAGAATGGAACAAGGTTTAAGGAAAGGAAAGGAATAAAATCTCATAAAACCATCAGTAAAGTCTCATCCTTGATCGAGAGGGCATGCTACAATAGGTCTGTAGTTTATTAAGTCACATTGACCAAGCGAAGGTCTTAAGTAAAGGTTTAATTACAGCTACATTAAACCCGAAGACTAGAAGTCTTTGTAGGGGCACCTGGCTTTGACTGGTCTATGTTGAAATTGTCCTTTCCACTTGAGGATTATGGTTGGAGCAGCGCTCAATGGAACATTCAGAAGCGTAGAAATGTAGCTGTAACCATTGCCATTAGTATGTTTTGCAATAGTAAGACCTTTTTGTGAAAGTCTCTGCTTTTATCAGGTTTACCCCTCTGTGCAATACTTTAGTAATAAGAAACCTTCTTACAGGGTATCAATAAATTTTAAACCAGCTGATATTGATTTGAACATATAAAAGATGCTTTCTAAATGCTGACAGATTTAATATGGTTCTTTGGCTTTTTATACACCTTCAGACATCCATTTCTTCATATGTTAAATACTTATTCTCTGTGTCATTCCAAGTTTTTACCCTTAACTTTCTTTGTGGAATAATTGGCTTTAATTTCTTATTATATGAGGAGTATTTGATAGTTGCCAACATCTGGTGTGAATTCTGTCATTGTTTTTAAAATAAATATTTAAACAGAGAAACATGTGACATGTTCATTGCTTATCGTACCTGCTTTAAAACCTGAATATTCCACATAGAAACTAGTTAAAAATATGAATTATGCGGCAAACTGGAAACAATCGTAGAAAAGCAAAATGAAGACATAAAAGATACCAGGGGGAAAGACTAAAATGGTTTCAGTATATGGTTGTTGAGAATAAGTGAATAGACCATGACATAAATCAACAGACATAAGATGCAACAATGCAAAATAAAAGGATAAGAATAAATGGTAATTAAATCAAAGAATTTAATGTAACCAAAGCACCTAAATAAATCTTTATTAAAAAATGACTCAGTCCAGGCTGAAGTCAAAAAACTTTCTAATATGCAATATGTGTTTCAGTGTTTCCTGCAGATGTTAAGCAGATGCTGATGGTTAAAGAAGCAGCTCCTGCAGACCCCAGGCCTTGTGCTGGCCTACATGACCGAAAGCCCCACCACATAAAGGAGGAACAGGAGGAGGTCTACACCAGTCTGGGGGGAGAGCGGCTCAATGGGAAGGAGGAGATTGATGCCATCAGGTTTCCAGTCACTGCTACTCCCATAAAGAGTGAGGATGATAAACAGTCCCCTCTGCTATCACAGCTTTATCAAGACCAAATTAAAGGTAGAGCGCTTCCAGAAGACATCGATGGAGAAGAATCCATTAAGATACAAGATCGTGGACATGGTTCCATTTCCTCAGAAAAGGATGAAAAGTCCAATGATGTAAAGCACCCAGTCTCTGAGCTCAAACACTTGTCAGACTCTGGACTGAAATCTAAGGACATGGACAATGACTGGAAGGACAGCAGAGTTCCTGAGTCTGATGGAAACATTAACAAAACTTTTAGCTCGCCTGAGTTTGCTGAACAATTGGTTCACCGTGGCTTTCTTCAGAAAGACATAAGTTCAGAAATGGGGTCTGTAAGCTCGCTGGATAGGAAGAAATGTTTCACAGAGAAGAAAAATGTGGCATTGCCAAGGAAAGTTCAGACTGGAGTGAAGTTTAGCTGTGAAGACTGTGGTAAAACCTTTATTGGAAAATGCACTTTAAACATACATAAGAGAATACATACTGGAGAGAGACCTTTCTGTTGTGATCTATGTGGACAAAGATTTAGCCAAAAAGGAAGTTTAAACAGACACATGAGAATCCACACTGGACAGAAACCTTTCTGTTGTGATCTATGTGGACAAAGATTTAGCCAAAAAGGACATTTAAAGACACACATGACAATCCACACTGGACAGAAAGCTTTCTGTTGTGATCTATGTGGACAAAGATTTAGCATAAAAGGAAATTTAAACACACACATGAGAATCCACACTGCACAGAAACCTTTCTGTTGTGATCTATGTGGACAAAGATTTAGCCAAAAAGAAAGTTTAAACAAACACATGAGAATCCACACTGGACAGAAACCTTTCTGTTGTGATCTATGTGGACAAAGATTTAGCATAAAAGAAAATTTAAACAGACACATGAGAATCCACACTGGACAGAAACCTATCTGTTGTGATCTATGTGGACAAATATTTAGCATAAAAGAAAATTTAAACAGACACATGAGAATCCACACTGGACAGAAACCTTTCTGTTGTGATCTATGTGGACAAAGATTTAGCCACAAAGGAAGTTTAAACACACACATGAGAATCCACACTGGACAGAAACCTTTCTGTTGTGATCTATGTGGACAAAGATTTAGCCACAAAGTAAGTTTAAACAAACACATAAGAATCCACACTGGAGAGAAGCCTTTCTGTTGTGATCTATGTGGACATAAATTTAGCCAAAAAGGAAATTTAAACACACACATGAGAATCCACACTGGACAGAAACCTTTCTGTTGTGATCTATGTGGACAAAGATTTAGTATAAAAGGAAATTTAAACATACACATGAGAATCCACACTAGAAAGGAGAAGGGCTAAGGTTTGAATGCTCAAACATATTACGGTCGCTGTAAAATTTGTGAAGTGCAAGGCCAGTGGGGGGAATACTTCTAATCTGAGGAAACACCTATCATTATTTAGTTTAAACAAGGTTTATGTTTTAAGTTCTACTCTAGTGAAGATGATTCCTGTGATTGGTTTTAGTGTGGGCAAAGGGTTTGTGGAAAGTTAAGGAATGTGGTCTGGAGTGGATCAATCCCTGGACATGACATGCTCATACCATATATGCAAATGACTACTTTTTATGTTGAAATCTCTGTAAGTATTGGGTGAAACAATTCCCGCTTTTAACTTGAAGGAATGTGAGTTGTAAATAAAAGGCTGGTGCAAGGACTTCTCCCTTTGTGAGAAGGAAGTCGCTGTTCTGCAGAGGACTTTCTCTCCCTTGCAAGTCAAACTTACTTGGTTCACCTTGTCTTATTTCGCGGTGATCTGTATTTATCAGCTTTTTAACCCTAACATTTCTTTGGTTCTTCGAGCTGGATCGCTAGAAATCTGCCGCTTGTGGCCCAGCGGTGCGTGTGGGGTTCCAGTCTGCGCAGCCTCCAGAACGTCTGGAGAATAGAATGGAGAAGAGCTAAGGTTTGAATGCTCAAACATATTACGGTCGCTGTAAAATTTGTGAAGTGCAAGGCCAGTGGGGGGAATACTTCTAATCTGAGGAAACACCTAGTTAAGCATCAGATTTTCGTCGAGGCTGAAGAATGCACAATTTTCGTCAGCCGCAGATATATGGCTACAACTCCTGCATTCAGCACCGCTAACACGCCTGCTTATGGATGTAAGTAATGCGTTAAATTTGTGCCTTATTAAGAAAACAAAATCTGTGTAGTTAAGGGTTTTCATGTTGAAGAAATGTTTGAAACATCTTAGATGTTACAGTACAAACAGCTGGATGTTGTTTTGATATATTCAATAAAGTTTATATATTGAGAAGTACAGGCACTACTGGTCAAAAGTTTTAGATACACTTTCTCAGTTAATGTGTCTCTTTTTTTTCATGACTATTTACATTGTAGATTCTCACCAAAGGCAACAAAACTTTGAAGGAACACATAGTTATGTAGTAAACAAAAAATGTGAAATAACTAAATAGTTTTTATATTTTATATTACAGCTTTATTTTAGATTTACAGCTTCAATAAAAGCTATAATTTTTCTATTTTAGATTCTTCCAATTAGCCTCCCTTTGCTGTGATTACTGCTTTGCTCTCGTGGCGTTCTCTCCATGATCTTCATGAGGTGGTTCCCCTGAAATGGTTTTCCAAAGAGTCTTGAAAGAACTTACCAGAGGTTCATTGAGAGACGGCCAAAGGTTAATGTTTCAGTCATCACAGCAAAGGTCGTCTACTTTAAGGAATCTAAAATATAAAACATATTTCAAGCTCTTTTACAATTTTTGTTTGCTACATAAATCTATGTGTGTTCATTCACAGTTTTGATGCGTTTAGTGAGAATCTGCGCACAATGGAAATTGTTATAAACAGAAAGAAAATTGAAAGAGAAAGTGGTTCTAAAATGTTTGACCGGTAGTGTATGTTGAATGGAAAATCTGAGATTTTATTTTATAACATTTTAATATCACATAACACACACAAAAGTACTGAAAACTGGTACCAGGAGTACCGTTATCAATTCCCAGGTACCGAGTATTGGTACCGTATCTGTTCAAATGTGAAAGGTACCCATCCCTAGTCAGGAGAGGGTGATCAAACTGCATTTAGATGTCTTGTCATTTTCCAAATAAATATGTTTTGGAGCGTTACCGGTTTTTGCCAGTCAATGTATCTCAACAATATTCTCAGCCCACACATTGCTCCTATGGCACAACGATTGCATATCGTTTTTATGCCAACAGCAGCTTTTTTGTATAATATAGGCGACGCAGAAAATCCTTCAAAGGCAACCGTATGTCGTGCTGTCAGGAATGTTACTGTTGCACTTAACTCTTTATGACCGGCGGGAGCGCCGGCGCTTCCGTTTGCATATCTATTTTTAAACGCCTGTAGAATTGCGACCAAATAGGCTTGAACAATACTTTTTTTTGCAAATGAAACCGGAGAGTTCAACTTAAATATACTACTCACCACGTGTCTCAGAGCACAGTTTTTATTTTCCAGAAACTGTCGAGAAATCCAGTAAAAAATCGCAAAACATAAAGATTAAAATCCAGACCAAAGTGTACTTCCTACATCAGAATATGCGTGATGACATTGGTGGATGAACTATCAAACGATGTTCTTTCACACCAATGTCCGCAACAACTGGAAGTGATGTCATTTCCCGGGTGATTTTTCCCGGGAGTGGTTTTTTTTTTTCCCAGTAGTTGTAGTTTTTTCGCAGTAAACTTCGCTCACACTTTCACTTTCATTTTCGTTGTTTTTGGCACTTTTTATTGTTTGAAGATGGTCTTATGAACATATGTGTGCTCATAGGTATCTGGCAAACTTAGAGATTTAATTACACTTCTGTAAATAGTTTATTTTGATGTACATATTATGTTCGTTTCTGTCTATGTTCATAAAAATTTGTGTATTTCAAAATGAAGTTATGGAAACAGTCCAAATAAATTTCCTGTTGTTTGAAAGGGTTTTTGTGCAACCTTTTTATATTGTAATATTTGAGGGATACAGCTATGAGATTTCTGTATTTAGGAAAATATGTGCAAAGAAAAACCCATTTTAATTTTTCTGGTGCTTAATTGCACTTTTTGCAATTTACTTACTTAATATGGAGTTATTATATACACAATATTAAAATTTAGGATGTAAGGGTTGTATTGATGCATAGCAAATTTAAATGCTCCAAAAAATGGCTCTACAGCATGTACAACTGTAAAAATATGCTCTGGCGAACTTGTTCTATAGTAGGTCATAAAGGGTTAAACTTACTGTACAGCAGAGGTGCCCATGATGTCGATTGCAAACATTCAGTGAAGTCAGGTTGTCCTCCTTAGCAGAGTGTTGCGTGTCCATACCTGTCACACAGGACACCAGGGTTTAATTCTGTGTAAAAAGTGTAATTCTGGTTTATGTCATCAGACATACATAGCTTAGGTTTAGTTAAAGTTTAACTGTGATTCTAGATGGGAGCAACCACCACTCCCTAACACACAGACACACAAGAATAATAGAAGAAGAATTTTACAGAACCGCAGGTATCAGTGAAAGCAGTAATTTAGTCGGTATCACATTATGAGACTTGAAACATTATCTATTCATATATTTCTGGGTTTCCAGGCATCATTCGCTGCATACATGGCAGTTACATTAACTGCTCCTTCACTGAATGAAGGAGATTGTTTTGTTTTATATGATATTGCACAGTTTATCATCTGCTCAACAAGTGTTAACATTGATTCTTTCATCTGACTATGGTGCATCTTATTTAATTAACCTGAGTATGCTTTGTTGATAACCACACAGTTTGTTCAAATGTAAATTTCCCGCGGGACGGGAGACAGCATCAGTAAAGATCACGTGATTGGGACGGTACAGGATAATAAATGAACGGGAGCAGACGGGAGCGGGAGCTAACCAATAGGAGGGAAAACAAACTAGGATCAATTGTCCTTGGAAATGTACAACTGAGACTTTTTTTAGTTTTTTTCCAAGAAGCATATAATATAATGCGAGTCAAACGAACTACACGACCCACAAGCTAACAGCGCTTCTGCTCGATGTTTTCCACCTGCGTTCAGGATGGAGGGAGCAAACGCAGGTGGAGAACCGGACGTGGTAAAATTGGATTTGCAACGTAAAGTCAGAATTAAGGACTTATCTGTTAAACTCATAGAGCTGACAGGAAAGTCGCAAATATTACAGAACTTCTGGAGAGTTGAATGTAGCGGTGTTAACATGCAGTCTGCTGCTTGTAAAACGTGTTTAGTTGTAATCAAGTACACCAGTGATTAAGGGACACTTGTAAGGCAGATTCTGGATTGAATCAGCCCTGCATCTCTTCATTCGTCAAACCAAAAGTACCATCATGTGTCAACTCTCATCTGACCAACAAAACTGCTCCATGTGCACTAAAGATTTAAGAGCTTTTGCCACAGTAGAGGGGAAAGGTACGGAACCCGCGAGGGGACATGGGGGAATTTGTTTTTTGTTTTTTTTTTGCATCCCCACGCAATACTTTTGCGTTCTGCATTTTGGAACAGCAGCACAGATGACAAACTGCTCATAAAACAAACAACACTGATATGTCATTGATATGGCTTATTTGTCATATGCAGGTTAACACGCAGTCAACAATGCGATGAACTGCTTAGAATAAGAAGAACCGTTCAAATCACGATAAAAACAAAAACACTAATGGTGTACAAAAAAAAGTACACATCATGCAGCAGCAATAAGCAAACAAAGTGTCACAGATGTGGTTTCGTGCAGCATTATTGTCCAGAGTTCAGTAGTTTGACAGCTTGTGGATAAAAACTGTCTTTTAGTCTGATTGAAGATCATTTTATTTAAGGCAGATTTCAAATAAAACTCAATAAATCTCAAAACGGGTGTAGTTTGTTCCATTTTTGAAGTTATCTGGTTTGGAAACTATCCCACAAAGTATTGCAAGATAACGCAAAGACTATTGCGTGGGAACTCAAAAAGAGAAAATTCCCCATGTCCCCTCACGGACTCCGTAGAAAGGCTTCATCAAGGGAAGATATTAAATAAATATGTTGTGTGAAATAGAAAAAAATTGAATGTACCATTAAATGTACAATTTATTTAATACATCATTAAATATTAAGTTTACCACTAATTACGTCGTGTCATCTTTAAAATTATACTTAATTATTCAGTGGCACATTTAATTGCATAATAGTCCATTTCATGATAAAATTGTACATTTATTGTTTCTAATGATGTATTAAATAAATAAATGGTACATTTATTTTAATGGCACATTTAATGTTACATTTCTTTCATGTTACATTTACTTCACTTATGGGACATTCACAACATTTATTTATTGAATGATGATTTTATTGTTTTAAATTTGTCCAGTTTGACCCTCCATTCTTGATGCCTGTATAGGAGGTCATGTCAGAATTTAAATCAGGTGTTCTGGAGCAGACATACATCTAAAACTTGCAGAGAAGGGGTCCCTGAGGACCAGGGCTGTGAACCATTGAGGTACAGTTTCTAAATTGTGAAGGTAATGCCTTTTGTTCAACAAGTACAGTTCTCTTGCTAGGTGCATTTGTCTTTCGTTTCAGCAATTTGAAACATAAAAGTAATGTCATTGTTCAAAGGAAACAATCACTTAATAAATGAGTAAAATACAACTATGTACATTTTGTTTATTCAACTAAGATAGGCATGGTCTGTTTCCTTGTTTGATACTTTATTATTTCTTCATTATTATTGTTTTTACTTTAACTGGCCTTTACTACAACTAAAAACAGGGACCTAACTGGTCCTTCAAACAAAGAAATTGCCAAAAGACTAAATGAAGAAAACAAAAATGGGAGAGTTACAGGAGTGGGAGTCGTTCTAAATGGGAGCGGGATGGAAGTGGGAGTCAATTTACCAGGAGTGGGACAAGAAAGGATTTTTTTCGTTATGCTGGCCTGGGATCTGGATGGGACAAGACATTTTTCTGTGGGAGCGGGATGGTACAGGAGAGAAAATCCACTCCCGTGTCACCCTCTAGTCTGTGCATGACTGCACACTGAGTTCTAGGCTTGCCTGTGGTGAGTTTATATATAATCATAGTTATAATAATTTCTGATTTACCAATCACTTCTCTAACTAAAGACAATTGTCCTTTTATTTCATTAAGTGTCCTTTATTGCCTCCAAGTGAAAATACATTAGTTTTTAAGTAAATAAATAAAATCATCCAGCTTTAGGGGCACCTCATCCACATTTAACTGATGCTCCAGCTGTTGTATTTCACGGAGCCTGGCAAGTGTCAGCAGGTACAAAAAAAAACGAAGCCAGTAGAAATCCGTGCTCACACTTTATTAAACTGAGCTGCTTGGCACAAGAGCTGCTCTCTCCTCCATGGATATATGCTCCTCTGTCTGCTATGGACATCAAAGTTATTTCTTACAACTGTTGTGGCTTGCGCTTAGGTCAGAGTGCGGATGATAAAGCGTTTTGTTGTTGATCAGTTGTTCCAGCACTGCGACATCTTGTGCTTACAAGAAACCTTTTTAGCCAAGCAAGACTTACAAGGACTAAGCTCCATTAATGATAATTTCCTTGGTGCTGGAGAGTCTTCTATCGACCTCAGTATGGGAATTAAAAGAGGAAGGATATCAGAAGGAGTGGCTGTACTGTGAAAAAAAAGTTTGGACTCAATGATAAATGTCATTAGACTTGGTATGGACTGGTGTATTGCAGTACATGTATCACAGCATAAAGAATTCACCATTTTAAATGTGTATATGCTCCCTTCATAATGAAGAAGAGTATCTTAGTAAGCTTGCTTTTATTAGTTCTTTTATACAATCTGAGAAAGTGAATAGTGTCTTTGTGATGGGTGACATGAACGCACACATCTCAGATATAAGCTCAGTGTTTGCAAAACATCTTAATCGTTTTTGCATAGATTCCAATTTAATACTATCAAGTAGAGAACTTTTACCAGCAGCAAGTTATACTTATGTAAGTGAAGCTTGGCATACTACATCCTGGTTGGACCATTGTATTACCACAGCAGATGCTCATGCTGCCTTGGTATACATTAATATTTTGTACAATGTGTCCATTGTTGATCACATTCCGTTTGAGGTGTCAATTAGATTTGATCATATACCTGCAACTGTAAATGTGTCTAGTACCCAAAATCGGACGCACATAGACTGGCCTTCTCTCTCTGCTGATAAACTAGCTGGTTATTATGCCTACACTGATCAATTGGTATCTAACATTACATTACCAAGAGAGTCAGTTAGATGCACGGACTGTAATTGCTCAAATATACAGCATAAAACTGATCTATCCGGGTTATTTTCTGATATAATTAAAGCTTTATTGGAAGCTAACCTGCCTTATAATAAAAGTAATTCTATGGTCAAAATTAGGCCTGGTTGGAACACATATATGTCTCAATATCATGCTGAAGCCCCTGAAGCTACTTCTTCTTGGGCTCTAGCAGGTGAACCTAGACAGGGTCCTATATTTGAACATAAAAAGTTGACGAATGCAAAATATAAATATGTTATACGATTCATTAGAAAGAATGAGAAAACCATGAGGGCGGATTCTTTGGCAAATAACCTGGTAGGTAAGGATACAAAAGCCTTTTGGAAAGAGGTTAAAATGATAAATAATACTAAATCTTCTCTTCCTTGTACAGTAGATGATATCTCTGGGGCGAATCTGATTGCAGATTTTTGGCAACGGTATTATAGCAAGCTATTTACCTGTGTTCAGAGTGAACCCTACCAGGCTGACAATGTTAAATTTGTAGAAGCTATCTGAACTCACGAGGTTTACCAGGCCATTAAAAGACTGCCAATAAATCTACAGGAATGGATCTTATTTCTGCTGAACATCTCAAATTTGCAATTTTAAGGTTAGCTCCTATTCTTGCATTGTGCTTCACTGGTTTTATTGTGCATGGCTTTATTCCTGATTCTTTGATGAAGGTGCTTCTATCTCCTGTGATTAAAAACAAAGCAGGAAAAGTTGGCAGCTCTGATAATTATAGACCCATTGCCCTTGAAAGTACTCTGTCTAAAATCTTTGAATTAATTCTTCTGCCAAGATTTGAAAATATAAAAATGTTTACAAATAATCAATTTGGGTTTAAGCCTAAGCATGGCACTGATCTGTGCATATATGATCTGAAGGAAATAGGGAGTAATTATTATAGCAAGAACTCTATGACCTTTCTGTGTTTTTTAGATGCCACAAAAGCCTTTGACCGGGTAAACCACAGGAAATTGTTTTTGACATTGAGACAAGCTGGTGTCCCTAGATATATAGTGAGGAGTTTGTCTTATTGGTATGCCAGTCAAACCATGCAGGTCAAGTGGGACAACTGTGTGTCTGCACCCTTTCGGGTCAGTAATGGAGTCGGACAGGGAGGCATCATCTCCCGTGTATTGTTCAATTTTTATATGAATGACCTATATAAGCAGTTAAGTCTGTGTAAAACTGGCCGTGTGGTTGGAGACACAGTTGTAAACCGCTTGATGTATGCTGGTGACTTAGTAGTTTTCCGTCCTAGTTCAGCTGGTCTTCAGACGCTGCTTAATGTATGTTCGGTATACGGTGAACTTTATGATGTTACATTTAATCCTTCTAAAAGGAAGTGAAATATCTTGGTCATGTGCTGACAGACCGTCTATCAGATGATGAGGACATTTACCGTCAGGTTTGAATGTTATATACTCAAGCTAATGTTCTAGTTTGGAAATTTGGATATTGTTCTGATGAAGTCAAACTGAACTTGCTTAGATCATATTGCACATCACTGTACATGGCACACTTGTGGTGCAATTATAAAAAAGCCAGCCTTCAGAGATTGAAGGTGGCTTATAATGATGCATTAAGACTTTTGTTAAAGAAGCCTAGATGGAGCAGTGCCAGTGAACTGTTTGTGTCTGCTAATGTCAGGTCTTTGATGGCTTGTTTAAGGAAACTTATGTATAAATTTATTTGCCGGTTAAATAAGTCTAATAATAGAATTGACCTTTTGCAAAAGCCCCGCCCCCTTAGTTACTGTTACTATGCCCGTCAAGCTTTCTGTAGCCGACAGAGTGTTAGCACATGTCAGCAAAATCGGAGAAACCCCATGACCTCTACCTCAAATGCAGCCAGCACACCATTTTGGATCAGTCCTGCTCCTGTACTGCAGGGTAAGTTCTCTTTTTTATGTTAGTTAAGTAATGTATTAGTCAAATATGATTGTTACCTTTACGTTGTCTAGCTAGCTACACTTTCATTAGTGGCTAGCTTGTTACTGTAGGTTCATGAATATAGCTAAGGTTATATGTAAAAGCACTCATGTGCAGTTGCTGTAAGTAGCTATGTACATTATTGTCAAAAGCATTAAAAAAGTGGTTATGCTACTGTTGTCTTAAAACAGGTCATCAGGTTTTTGCTCTTATATTGTGGAGCTTATGCACACCGTGGACCTGTGCCGTGCCAGAAATGCTGACATCTCCAGCACAAGCCAGCACCAGCAGTGGCACAAAGCTAGGGGGAAAAAGATTTATGGACAACCTGTAAGCAGTGTGGTGGTAGCCAAGGCCAAAGTCAACCGCAAGCGGAAACCCATCATGTCCAGTTTTATCCACAATAAGTATGTTTGTTTTCTTCTTATTCACATATCCTTCAGCAACATTGTCAATCACACTTTTCAGAATGTATTCCTGTGCACTGTGTGACATCAAAGACAATACTCACTTGTGAATGTATTTGTTATAGGAAAGAGTTAGGGACAGGAGTGTATAATCTACTGAGGGGGATGTCAGATGCACCCATAAGCTACATTACAGATGCCTCTGCACCAGAGGTCAAAGTTGGAGGCTGGACGTATGCTGTGGAGTGTGGTCTAAGCCACCAGGTGAGATGAAGCAGAGAACATTTGAGCGAGCCAGTCATTATCAAGTAGCACTCCTTGGTGTTGTGCAAAATATTTTCCCGCTCAGGTTTGTTGTTTCATGAAAATTGGATTTTACATATTCTTAAAAGGTGCTTATGTGATTAAAAAAAGAGAAAAAGAATCTTCATCATATAGTATCCAGAAATCTTTATTTCTATAGCACCTTCCATAGATCATGTCAACAGAAAGCTTAACAGTGGTGAGTAAAAATGACAGGTTCAAGTGTAAGTAATGTGATGTAATAATTGATGCTACTACTGTCCCTTAAGTATGTGTGGCTGGAAGTTTGAAAGCATGCTCACCACATACCAGATGTGATTTGTGATTCCTAATCTTGTATTAGGAATTTTGTCTGACACAATCTTAAACCTTTTTATTTTAGCAATAGCCCTCTCTACGTGCACCCTGTGCTTTGCAATGCGCTTTGTCTCCAGAACATCTCCTGCTGGCATTTGCCTCCTGCACGTCCAGTTCCTCAAAACCACCCTTTCTCTAGACCAGACGTTGTCCTGTGGAAGACGGTGTAAATATGACATGAAAAGTGGACACAAACAGGAATCCATACTCTGGAATCCGATTGTGGACACATCAAGGATGCCGTTATACAGTGATGAATAGGGATGGGTACCTTTCACATTTGAACCGATACGGTACCAATGCCCGGTACCTGGGAAACGGTATCGGTACTCAACCAAACCAATTTTTGGTACTTTTGTCTGTGTTTATGTGGTAGTAAATATTAATTTGTTTAATAATCAAATCAAAAATGTTCAATTTAACATATTTATTTCTGAATATGTGCACTATAAGGAATATATCAGAACAAAAAGAATCAGCTTTATTGCCAGGTTTGTACACACAACACACAGGTGATTTAACTTTGGAACACTTTGCTCTCAGTGAAGATTGTTTTTTATAATAATGGAAAAATGAAAAATACCTATTTAAATGTACATATATACACAATTTACTTAAGAATAGAATATAATGTGAGATCAGTCCAAGTATTCATGGTATTGTTCTGAATCTCTGACTTTCAAGTGTTTATCAGAGCAACAGCCTGGGGGGAAAAACTGTCTCTGTGGCGGCTGGTATCGGCAGACTACTGCTCTGTAGCGCCAACCTGACAGTAAAAGTCTAAACGGTTTATGTGCAGGGTGTGTGGGGTCTGCAGAGATTTTAGCAGCCTTTTTCCTGACCCTAGACCTGTATAAGTCCTTGATTGAGGGAATGTCAGCGCTGATTATTCTCTCTGCACACCTGATTGTTCGTTGCAGTCTGGACGTGTCCTGTTTTGTGGATGAGCCAAACCACACTGAGATGGATGAAGACAGGACAGACTGAATTATGGCAGCGTAGAGGATGACCAGCAGCTCCTGTGGAAGGTTGTACTTCTTGAGTTGCCTGAGGAAGTACAGTCTCTGCTGGGCCTTCTTTAGAACAGTGTCTATGTGTGAGGACCATTTCAGGTTTTGAGAAATGGTGGTTCCTAGGGACCAGAGATGGTCCAAAGTAGAGACTGTTGTTGAGGATGGTGAAAGGGGTGTTCTCCGAAAGTCCACCATCATCTCCACAGTCTTGAGTGGGTTAAGTTCCAAGTTGGTTCTGACCACACCAGTGTACCAGCCACTCTACCTCCTGTCTGTATGCAGACCCATCACTGTTCTGGATCAGACCAATAACAGTGTCATCTGCTAACTTCAGGAGTGTCACAGACTGATCTGCTGAGATGAAGTTATTTGTGTAGAGGAAAAGGAGGAGTGGGGAAAGAACACACCCCTGCGGGATGCCGGTGCTGATGGTTCTTGTGCGCCAGAAGAAGCTACCCAGCCTCACCTGCTGCTGCTTGTCCTTAAGAAAGCTGGTGATCCACTGTTAGGTATTATTTAGTCAACTCAGAGGTAAGAACGATACAGTCAGAGTTACTTGTGACAAGGGTAGCCCACTTTGCAGTGAAACTACAAAGTTTTGACACCCTATCTCTTTATTTATATACACAATTCAACAGACAGTTCAGACAGGGTGTATGTGTGTGAGACGGAAAGGAGGCTGGTTCACATAGAGATAACAATGATCTCACACACACAGGGAGGAAGGCATAGTGCAGGTGCCTTGCAACCCAAGGTTTTTACATGAGTGATAACAAGTTTTTGCACCCATCCAACAGTCCCTCCTTTTATCACAAGTAAAAACATTTAATATAAAAACGAGTAAGAAAAATACTCTGTATGAGCGAAAACCCACGGACGGTAAACAGATTATATTTTGTGGGAAATACTCATACGGCCCCGCCGCCCTCGGCAACCATGAAATGTTAAATGTTGATTAATACTTGAAATCATAAAAATAAAAGAATAATACTTGAAATCATAAAAATAAAAGAATAATACTTGAAATAAAAGAATAATACTTGAAATCATAAAAATAAAAGAATAATACTTGAAATCATAAAAATAAAAGAATAATACTTGAAATCATAAAAACAAAAGAATAATACTTAATTAATGAAAACAGTGAAACGTAATAAAGGAATTTAAAAATCTGCCCTGTTTATGTCATCATTGTACTTTTTCTCATTTCACTTAAGCAACAACTTCTTTCGATTTTCTGCTGTAAGGTCATTTTATGAAATACAATGTATGAGTACACTCAGGCTTTTGATGTGATTTATTTACAACATGTCATCATAATCGTCCCCTTCATTTTCGTGCATTTCTACCTGGTTCAGTGTTGCATATGCCACCGTGACTGACTGAGTTACTATTCTTTGTACCATGCATTTGCAACATGGGATAATACATATTGACAGGAGACACAGAAGGCCCATGCATGCTATTACTGCAACTAAGAGAACCTTAAACAGATTTATCCATCCCCCTGTGAGCATCCAATCTAACCAAGAAGAGTTAGGATCTGGGTGGTCATGTGCCATGACATTTTGCAGATTCCGTAGGTTGTTTAATGCTCCCGTTATGTTTGCAGAGTGTATATTATCTGGGATATATGTGCAACAGGTGTTATTCAATAGAACACAAACGCCCCCCGTTGATGCTGTTAGAATATCCAAAGCCATGCGGTTTTGAATTATCATGGCTCGCATAGCGCTTATTTCTGTGTTTTGACCCTCTTCTACTATTATGGAGTTATTTAGAAACAATCCAAATCGATAACTTAAAGTTTCCACGCGCAGCATTAATTTGCCCACACCTAACCAGGGTAAGAGAGATAATAATGTTTTATCATCTTTAGACCAAAGTTTAAATTCATCTGGGACATTTGTTCCCCAAATGGGGTCATGTGGTTTAACATCTATTTAACTTTTTGACCTCCTATGTGGTATAACTATAGTCTGCTTACTAAGTATCACAGTGTGATCTGATGTGAAAACTGGGGCACATACACCATACCAACTGGGTGGAAGTACATAATAAGCATTATTACCACATAACCATGCCACCCCTTCTATCCAGTATGTGCCGTTTCCGGGATTATTCCTGTAAGTGTAGAAGTAGTTACATTTCGTAGTATTCCCTACAAAATGAGTATGATTCCCTATAATATTTTGTCTTATGCAGTGTCGATGGTTTCCGGGGTCTGTTACATATGCTTTGAATGGTTCTGATATCCCTGTAATGTTGAGAGGTTGCCATTGTTTTCTGTCGCAAGTGCAGTTTTCTGGGTCACAGCTATAATTTAATCTCTGGTCACTGCGCAGTGTATAATTCACAACGATCTGATTTTTATCTGTCCACATTCCAGAAGTGTTAAATATGAAAGATTGGTCTGGCATAAGAAAGAACTGTTTATCTGTGTATCCTATCAGGCCCATTGATATGGCGCAACTTGTCTCGGTGAGGTTCATAGCTTTGACATATATAGTGGGGCCTTGGGAATGCACGGGCATTATAGAACACACATAACAATCAGTTTTATTTTGAGTTTTAGCTGTGTCATACACATAACGATACCAGTAATTTTGCAGAAATGGGTGTGTGTCATGTCCTTCCGTCAGTGGTCTGAGATGGGTCCCGTATGATGTTCATCTCTTCTGGTTCGGTATCCCCTCCTGTGGATCCTGCTTTAGATAGAGAAAGAGTCCTGCTACCAGAATTAAGCTCAGGCTTATCAGTCCTGTCCACATGTTACAGAGAGCCATTTTATAATTGGGCGCAGATCAGCTGTTTTCTTCACCGGTTTGAGACGCTGGGCCATATGGGTCCTCCAACCTCTTTGAATCCGGACTTCCTTCTGCTTACCCCGTCGGTTGGTTTGGCTCCTGTAGCGGCAAAACTGGCTTACAGTGGCTTTTATGGATCCAGGAAGGCCTCTCTGCCATTTTCAGAGCTGTGGGCGTTGTCAGGAGCACTTGAAACGGCCCTTTCCAGCAGGGGGTGCTCCAATCCTTCCTGTGGAGTGTCTTAATCAGGACCAGGTCTCCAGGCCTCAGGTCGTTCTGTGGGATAGGAGCAGAGGTTATCGGCAGACCACTGGACATTTGTGCTTCTTTTGTCTGCAACATTTTGTTCATCCACTCAGCTAATGAAGTTTCCTGTTGTGCTTTCTCTATTTCATTCATATCAGAAGGCAGAGGAAACGGTCTGCCATGTACTATTTCAAATGGAGTGAGGCCAGATTGATTTGGAGTTATTCTCATCCATAGTTTGACCAGAGACAGACAGTCTGGCCACGGTCTGCCTGTCTCCTCAACTGTTTTTCTCAGTCTGTTTTTTATTGTCCCATTTGTTCGTTCAACCAGCCCAGCAGATTGTGGGTGGTAAGAACAATGATTTTTTAACTGAAACCCTAATGCTTTAGAGCACAGTTCTATTACATTATTTACAAAATGAGTCCCATTATCTGATCTTATGATTTTTGGGATACCATATGTAGGGAAGAAATGTGTCACTAAACTTTTTGCCACCGTGAGCGCATCACAGTGTTTCGCAGGATACATCTCAACCCACTTTGAAAATGCATCTATAACCACTAAACAATATTTATTTCCCCCTGACCATGATAATTCTATGAAATCCATGTGTATCGTGTGAAAGGGATGAATTGCTGCTGGGAACTGGCGTCTTTTGGGTCTCATGTTCCCCTGTGGATTATGTTTGCAGCAGATAATACATGATCTACAAAAATTCTTTGCATAGTCAGAAAAATGTAAAGCATAGAATTGATGTTTCACCAGATGTGACATATTTCTCTGTGACACGTGGCATTTACCATGAGTCACCACCGCCGCCGTTTTATATAGATTTTTTGGTAAAACGGGTTTGTTTTCTATGTGGTATATATCATGTTTTGTCTCAGCCCCTCTTTTCAGCCAGGCCTTTATTTCAGTACTGGGTGCTGTCTGTTGCGCATCTTTCAGTACTGACATGTCTATAAATAGCAGGTCAGTCATTTTTAGTGTTAGGGGTTCTGTTGCAGCTTTCTTTGCAGTTATGTCAGTAAAAGTATTCCCCTTTGTTTCTGTGCTAGAATCTGTTTGGTGAGCCTTACATTTACAGAGTGCTATTTTACCAGGTAGCTGTATTGCTGATAATAATCTTTTCAAAAGATTAAAATGTGTTAACTCTGTTCCTGATGATGTTTTAAAACCTCTATTCTGCCAGATTTTAGCATGGTGGTGTACTGATCCAAAAACGTATTGGCTGTCTGTGTATATAGTAAGTATCTGTCCCTCATGTAGTTCACATGCTCTCACTACAGCATACAACTCTGCAGTCTGGGCTGAGCATGTTTTGGGCAAGGATTTAGCTTCTATTATGCTGTCAATGGTTGTCACTGCGTAACCAACTCTATTTTTCCCATATTCATCTTTTGATGCTGACCCATCTACAAACACAGTTTGTGAGTTAGGCAGTGACGTTTGGGAAATGTCCTGTCTGGGTTTGGTGTCCTCTTCTACTTTTGCTTTACATGAATGTGGCTGTCCGTCCTCTGCCGTAGGTATTAAGGTACTTGGGTTTAACGGGCCACATCTTTGCAAGGTAATATTTGGTTGTGAGAGTAGTAGAGAAGTTAATGCAATATGTCTTGCATGTGTCAAAAAAGGAAGTGAGGTCTGTAGTAAAACAAGTGAAACAGAATGGGGAACTTTTAACGTCAGCGGGTGGCATAGAACTATTTCAGCTGTTTGCTTCACTGCTTCAGCGGCAGCAGAGCATGCTTGCAAACACGCAGGAAAACCCCCGGCCACCGCGTCAAGTTTCTTTGAGTAAAAGGCTAGGGGTCTATCTTTAGACCCAAAGGGTTGTGTCAGTACAGCTTTCATATAGCCCTGACATGAGTCCACGCACAGCGTGAATGGTTGGCTGTAGTCTGGTAAGGCTAATGTAACTGTGGTTTGCAGTAAGTTCTTTAAGTTAATAAATGATTTTTCCCCCTCTTCTGTCCAAATAATTTTGTCCCTTAATGTCATGTTTGTTCCATAAATCATAGATTGTAATGGTTGCACTATGGCTGCATAGTCGGGCAGCCACTCTCTGCAGAAATTACAAAGTCCTAAAAAGGACATCATTTGCTGCTTTGTTATTGGTTTTGGGGCTTCCTGTATGGCTGTTTTTCTGCTATTCAGCAGGGAGCGTCCATTCTGTGACAGTGTGTGCCCTAAATAAACCACTTCATTTTTACAAAACTGCAGCTTATCTCTTGACGCCTTGTGGCCTGTTTGGTGTAGGTGCTTTAACACAGTAATTGTGGCCTCTTCACAGTGTTTTTCTGTGTCTGATGCTACTAAAATGTCATCCACATATAGCAGAACTTGACTGTGTTCTGTTATTATGCAGGTGCTCATTGAGTATCTTAATGCTTGTGTATATACATGTGGGCTTTCACTGAAACCTTGTGGAAGCCTAGTATGGGTGTATTTCTTTCCTTTAAACTGAAAACCAAACAAATGCTGTGATTCTTCATGCAGTGGTACTGTGAAGAAAGCATTACTAAGATCTATTACTGAGAAATACTTTTTATCTGGGGTCAGTGAATGCAGCAATGTGTGTGGATTTGAAACATCTGGAGCTGCATGCTGTACAATATCATTTATTTGTCGGAGATCTTGAACCATTCTCCACTTTCCTGTGCTGGCTTTCTGCACTGAAAAAATAGGTGTGTTACACGTAGCTTCAGGGGCTTCTCTTAATATTCCTGATTTTAACATGTCCTGTATTACTGGCTTAATACCTTCCTCGGCTTCTGGCTTTAAGGGGTATTGACGGACTAATGGCCTTTTTTCAGATATTAGTTTAACCTTGTATGGTGGGAACCCCTTTATTAATCCTACATCAGTTGATGATTGGGACCACAGTTCAGGTGGGACAGCTTTCAAGGCAGAGTGTTTTAGATTTTGTTTTTCTTCAGCCAGACACTGTAGCTTTCAGTCAGCTTCATCCATATGCGTTTTTGGATGTACTTTGATCACCCACCCTAGAGTGAGTCTCCAGATCCCTGTATTATGATCTATTTTCCAGTCAGAGTCTCTTGATGCCTCATATCTCCCTCTCTCAGCTCTTTGTAGAGAATGTTCTGAATTCTTCCATTGACCCCCTACAGGTTTAGTCAGTGATAGATGAGGGGTGTGGTCTTTAAACAGTTGTAGTTGTTTTTCCGACAGTAGGACTGAGGCAGAGGATTTCCCTGTTTTGGGGTCAACATACAGATGCTGTATGGTAATGGTTTGATTATTCTCTCTATGAAAAACAGTGTCATATTGATAATCTGGCCCTGGAGTGTTTTTGTATCTCATAGTCACATGGAGTTCAGTGTCTGGCATGTACTGAGTTTGTTGAAAAATTTGTTTTTCTCTTGTTTTTCTTAGCAGCTCTCTAGCTGTTGGGGATGGTCCTAGATCTAGAGACCAGTAATAGTGTGGTTGTGAGGACCCGTGTACAACTAGGGCTCCCTCCTCAACAATAGCTTTCATGCCTGTTTCTGTAGACACGATGTTTATGTGTAACTTCTGCATAATGTCTCTCCCTAGCAGATTTACTGGACATTTCTGACTAATTAGAACGGGAGCCTGGCATGTGGATCCTGTTTCAGGCTCTTTTATGATCACCGGTGTGCTTAGATAATGGACCTCTGATGTACCGGCTGCAGATCTAACATGTACTGCAGTGTTAGAATATTTTACTCCAGGTGGGGGTTCAGTTTAATACTGTCCTACATGCCCCCGTGTCACACAAGCAGTTGTACACTTTTTCATTTATTATTATGTTCTTGTAGGGTAAATCTTGTGATTTGCTTAACGCTATCAGTTCTAAGGCTGCTTGTATGTCAACTTCCTCCATATCAGAGTTATCTTCTTCCCCTGCAGAGGGCTGAGGTGGTAATTGTCAATTTTGGTTGGAGTTGGGGTTGTATACCGGTTTCTCCTGACAATCTCTTGCAAAATGTCCTTGCTTGTTGCAAAGCCAACAGTTCTCATCTCTTGCTCTGGAGCTTTGTAAGTTTACTTTGCATCCTCTGGCGTAATGCCCTGTTTTGCCACACCTCCGACACACAATGCTTTGTGTGTTTGTGTGTTGAATTCTCCTCCTCCTCTGCTCCCCCCGCCTCTAAATCTTCCCCTCCCCCTTGATGAGTGTGCTGACACTTGTTGCAATGTTATTAAACCATCTTGCATTGTGAATGTGTCTGTTTTCCTGTGTTGTTGCGTTTTGTGTGCATGGTCTGCATATTCCAACGCCTGGGTGACAGTGCCTGTATTCTGGTGTACCCAATGTTTATCTATGTATCGTCTGAGCTCAGGTTTTAATCCTTGCAAAAACGCTCTCTTCAGCTGCTGTTGATATGCCCCGCCTTCTACCTCATTGTATGGTATAGCAGAGTTTGCTCTGAAAACACGTCTCATTCTATCCAAAAAATCTTGTGGGTCTTCCTCATCTTTCTGTTTACATTGTGAGATTTTGCCGTAATCTGCTGTCTGTGTGTATTCTGTTTTGATTCGGTCATAAAGGATGCGTAAGGCATCTCTTAAATCCGCTGAATTGTACGCCATTGAATTTCCCTGGGCATTATTTCCAGTGAAATCTCCGGCTACTCTACACCAGCGATGGCCAAAGAGCTGAGAAAGACACTGGTGCATTTCTCTGCCATTAAGATGGAAACTTCCTCTGAGTTCTGTGATAGCTGCTAAAAATTCCGGTACACCTTCCTGTATGTTTGGGATACCTTTTAAAGCGGCAGTTCTGTCTTCCTGTGTCCATGGCCTATATACTAGAATGGTTGGCGGCTGTGGATTATCAGCGTTACCTATGTTTGGATTGGCCACTTCTACAAGAGGAAATGTGTCTTCCTCTATTATTTTTTTATTTTTTTCAGATGGATGAAATTTTTGTTCACGAGCCTTTAAGGCTTCATTTGGGTATAAGCCAGGGTCAGTAGTGGTTTTTTTTTTACTCCTAGTTTGTACGCCTGTGCTCCCCCAGAAATTAGGAGACCAGGAGCTCTGTTCTTCTGTTTTAAAAGGGTTGCTTGATTTATCTGGCTTTTGGTCGGGGGTTTGAGGAGGTGCTGCTGCTGCGCCTTCTTCCTCCTCCTCACGCTGTATCACTGCCTGTGTAGCAGGCGGCTGCGCTCCTGGAGGCTGCCGCCTTTGCTGTCTGAAAACAGCTGTAGTCTCCTCCTCTTGCCGCACCATAACTCCGGCTGTTAACTTTTCTTTTCGCTTCTCCCTCTTTTCCTGCCTCTGTATGTCTCTCAGCTTGCTCTGTTCCAACCATTTTTCTGACAGTTTATATTCAACCTTCCTTTGTCCTGTCTTTTGTCTCTTTTTAGTTTTCATTATTTCTAATTTTAGATCCCCTTGTAATTTTAAGACAGCCTTTGTTTCTAATTTGCCCAAAAACCCATGTTTTTTATTCCACCTATGGCAGATCATGCCTGCTCCTTCAACATAATTCTCCATAAATTTTACATCTCCCTCCAAAGTATTTTTCTGTTTACTTTGTTGTTTCCCCATTATGTTTTATGTTAGTTTAATTGTAGTATGAATGTCCCAGATAAAAGGTCACTGGCAGGAGACTTTAAGGAGAGGACATTAACACGGCCTTCTACTGCGACTAATTCGCAGCGGTGTTAATTTTCTGGAATGAAATCCGACCTGAATCTCCAAAGTCACCAGTACGTAGTTTTAATCTGGGCAAAAGAAAACACAGGACTAGCAGAATCCTGCTGATTCTATTAAAATGCTTAGTCCTCCATATACACACACAACACAGTCACACAGTTAGTTTCAGGTACCTTGTAATTTTTTCTAAGTTAACTTGGTGTTATTTTATGAGCTCAATTTACTCCGTTCTTTTTACTTTTATAGCGCTTATTCTATTCCCACGCAGGGGAATAACCCTTAGTCGTTTTATTTGGCCCCCTTCTTGGCGGGGCCCTACCTTAATTTGTCACTATTCCTTTCACGGTGGAATAAAACCATCCCAATGCAGCGTCCTTACCGGCGACGCACTACCAACGACTTTAAAGTACTTTTCTTCTTTTATTTATATAGCGCTTACTCTATTCCCTCGCAGGGGAATAATCCTCAGTCGTTTTCTTTAATCCCCTTCACGGCGGAATTGTACCAAATTTGTCACTATTCCTTTCACGGTGGAATAAAACCATTCGAATGCAGCGTCCTTACCGGCGACGCACTACCAACGACTGTTAAGTACTTTTCCTATGAACTGTATTTTAAAACTGTCTCACCTCGGAGTTGACTTCTTGGTGACTCTCTGGACCCTGTGAGAGTCACCCCGCGCCGAGGAAGGCGATAACCCACTGGCCAGGTGTGAATTCACACACACCGGGACTTTCAGTCACTCCGGCTAATGGAGGCTGTGCAGCGGTGCTTCGCTCGACGTCAGGCTTCCCCCACGGATCCCAGAGTCACTGTTAAAGCAAAGAGAAATAAGGTTATTGAATTAATCCGGCTTCGAAGGACCAATAAATGTTAGGTATTATTTAGTCAACTCAGAGGTAAGAACGATACAGTCAGAGTTACTTGTGACAAGGGTAGCCCACTTTGCAGTGAAACTACAAAGTTTTGACACCCTATCTCTTTATTTATATACACAATTCAACCGACAGTTCAGACAGGGTGTATGTGTGTGAGACGGAAAGGAGGCTGGTTCACACAGAGATAACAATGATCTCACACACACAGGGAGGAAGGCATAGTGCAGGTGCCTTGCAACACAAGGTTTTTACATGAGTGATAACAAGTTTTTGCACCCATCCAACATCCACGGACAGGTGGAGGCTGGGACTTTGATCTGGGTGAGCTTCTGACGGAGGATATCTGGGTTGATGGTGTTGAAGGCCAAGCTGAAGTCCTGGCGTACTTCCTTGGGTGGTTGAGATGTTGCAGGATGAAGTGCAGTCCCAAGTTGACTGCATCGTCTGCCGACCTGTTTGCCCGGTAGGCAAGTTGCAGGGGGTCCAGCAGGAGGGCTGTGATGTCCTTCAGGTGCTTCAGCACCAGTCGCTCAAAGGATTTCATGACCACAGATGTCAGGGCGACAGGCCTGTAGTCATTTAATCCTGTGATGGTGGGTTTCTTGGGTACTGAGATAATAGTGGAACGTTTGAAGCAGGAGGGAACCTCACACAGCTCCAGTGACTTGTTGAAGATCTGAGTGAAGATGGGTGCTAGTTGGTCAGCGCAGACTGTCAGGCATGATGGTGAGAAATTATCAGATCCCAAGGCCTTCCTTGATTCGGGTGCTGAAAGAGCCTTTTTGCATCTTCCTCTGAGATCCACAGAGGGTTAAGGGCAGGCAGAGGGTGTATTTGTGTTTGAATGGGGTGTGTTGGTCTGAGGTGTGAACTGCTGCTTTCATACCTGTAGTAGAAGCCATTCAGTTGATTTGCCAGACGAGGATTCTGTTCAGGGTTGGGGAAGGGCTCCTGTAAGCAGCCAAGTCTTTTAAATCATTCCAAACTGCAGGGGCGTCTCCATGTGAGAAACTTTTCTTTAGCTTCTCACTGTAGCTTCTCTTCGCTGTTTGATCTCCTTGGTCAATTTATTCTTGGCCTGCTTATACAGAGCCCGGTCCCCAATGGAGTAAGCCTCTTACTTATCCTTGCACAGCTTCCTCAGATGAGAAATGAACCAAGTTTTGTTGTTAGTGTAAGTGCAGAAGGTCTTGGTCTCTACACACATGTTCTCAGAAACTAATGTATGATGTCACCATCCACATCCAGGTGTTTGCATTGTAACATCTCAGTTGTTTCAAATATTTTTTCTCCCATGTTGCTGGCTGCAGACGAGTCGCTAATGGATGCAAGCGTGCTAATGGTGCCGAATGCATGAGTTGTAGTCGTAGACCTGAGGTTGTCAAAAATTATGCATGGTTCAGCCTTGAGAAAAACCTTTTGCTTAATTTGGTGCTTCCTCAAATTAGAAGTATTCCCATCACTGGCCTTGCACTTTGTCTCACAAATATTGCAGTGAGTGTAATCTATAATAATCTTTATTTGTCATTATAATTTTACATTCCAATGAAATCTTTCTCTGCATTTATCCTATTCCTATAAGCGAGTTGCGCAACGCATTTGCACATGTGGGGATTAATCGAGTTCAAAGGTTTTGGCTACCAAATCAACCACGCCGCCTCTGTGATTTGTGTGGAGTGAAGGTAGCGAATGTGAACATAAGGTTCACAGGCATTGGTTTTAAAACTTAAAGCCTTTAATATACTTGCTATACAAAGACTGGGGCACATTGTGCAATTTTCAATTGCTCCAATGTATTTTTTAGGCTTGAACAGTGGTGGAAAAATCACAATTGCAAAGAGACATGTAGTTTTAAACCTCCGTTCAATCTTCACAATTCCCCGACATAAATGAAAAATCCAGACGGACGTAAAAGATTGACTCAATAACATTTAATCTTGGATAAAATGCTGACGGAGATAAAAGCTAAGAAACATCTTTATCGTGTTTCTCAGAAAGAGTCCAAAGATGCAGCTGTTTACTGTGTGAGGCTAAAAGCTTTGCATAAAGGTGTTAGCGGTCGCTAACTTGTTTACATTGCCATATGCTCTGGGATTATTATACCCTATGATCACAATTATGGAAAAATGCTCGTATCAAGTAATTGTGCCTATTTTCATTTCACATTTCGTTATTATTGTATGTCGTCCCACCCCAAATGTCCTAAAGCTGATTTATGTCAAATTATAAAAACAAACACCACACCAACCTTCCTTGTAGTCATTGCAAAGCTGGTGGAGTAGCAACTTCTCATCCCTGCTGAGCAAATACTCTGCAATATAAGATAACATACAAGGTGGCTACAGTTTCAGGCCCTAGACATCATCCAACCATCCGTCAGTTGCCTTCAAGGGGTCGGAAATTTATTTGTCTCCGACTACCAACGAGGAATGGTAGTCTTTTTTGACTCCATCTCTCTCATCCTCCTTTGTCATAAACAACGGCAGGTTTTGGATCAATGCAGCATATGCTAGGGCAGCCAGTTCTTCCTTTCGTTTCTGCCGATTGCCATAACGCTTTAAATTGTTAACTTTCCAGCATTTGAAATGGTCCAAATCAAAGATCTCTTTGTTACTTTCCACCATCGTTGCATGTGGTTTGGTAGCCAAAACAATGCCCTTACCCATGATGCACTGCAGGCCCGAGATGCGCAACTCGCTTATAGGAACTGTTGAAGCCATCTCTGCTTCCCCGGGTCCGTTGATTTGGGTACAGGTTTCAAAGAGTGAAATAAACACAAGTACAATCTACTTATGTTCACCTTCTGCGCAGAGTGAGAGATGGAGGCCCCACTCTGATCAACTCTTGCTTCCAGCTCGTTTTATTCAGTCTCAAGGGTGTGTTCAACATATACATATATCATGTCACACATGTATAACATAACATAACAGTCCCTTAGGTCCAAATAAGGAATACTTCTGATTGTAACATGCAACTCATCCTCCCCTGTCTCTGGCCTTCCCTGTCCTCTTCTAATTTATGACCTTGGACTCTATGCTTCTCACTCCCTATGTTTTCACTCCCCTAGGCCCCTTCTATGCTTCACTCCCTAAGCTTGACCCCCCTATTTCCACACATTCCAGTTACACACATAGATAGTTTATATTACACACATAGATAGTTTATATTCTACAATTCCCTTTTTGAACTCTCATAAAAGAGTTCACAATCTAAAATGTCCTTCTAAAAATAAGTAGAAATAAGTAAAAATATTACTGTACCACCTGTAAAAGAAAAAATCATTACAAACATGCATGCATCATATTATGCGTCCATGAATTCACACTCTGAGTCCTCATCCTGGTTATAGTCAATTTGCAACAGTGGCATCGTTATCTTTGGATCCTTCTGCTCAATTGCAGAGGTGATGAGGCGCACCATCAGAGAACGAATGCATGGGACACAGCAACATCCACAGGTCACCATTATAGCCACAAATACTGCAATGGAAATCATAACCTGAAAAAGATACAGAAACATCAAAATGTAATATAAAATGTTCGCCAAACGGTTTCTTCTGGGGTGGGAGGGAAGCTCCACCACTCCCAGTGAGAGAGAAACTCAATCACTTCCGCCTTTTCTTCTGCTGTTCTTTCTCCTCTTCAGCTCCCAGGTGTAGACTGACCTGGAGCCTTGCATTCTCACACCTGGGGATTATTCTGCCCCTTCAGTGGTGTGAGAAATCTGATCTTCAGCTCTCAGGTGTAGACTGACCTAGAGCTAATTTCTCTCACCCGGGGATTATTCTGCCCCTTCTTGGGTGAGAGAAGTGGGATTGTCTTCTCCTGTGTTTTCGCTCAGATCCTCCTGGACCTGAGAAAGGGATCGTTGAGGTCGTTTTGCTCCTGCACACTGGCTCCAGTGGTACCAAGTAGCGCCTTTGCCCTTCAGCCTGACTGCATGGGTTGTCCTCTCTGTGACCTGGAATGGACTGGTCCACCTTTGCTCTGACCCCTTTCTTTTGATGACTTTCAGGAGGACCCACTCAGCTTCTGATGTAGTAATTCCAACCCTGGTCTCTGGTTCTGCTGGGATCTGTTTGGAGAATGCTGTAACAAGACTGTGGAGAGATCTGTAATAATCACGATGAGACATAGATTGTTCACACTCAGTGAGAAACGGTAACCTTGTTTGTGGACCTGGGAATGGCCTCCCTGTTTGCAGCTCATGTGGAGTTAAACCATGTTTCTGATTTACAGAACTCCGTACCGACATCAGAGCTAATGGTAAGGGGGTAATCCAATTCATTTTGGACTGTGCACAGATCTTAGCCAATTTCGGTTGTAAGGGTTTGATTCATTCTTTCAACCTTCCCCTGTATTAGGTATTAATTAGTCAACTCAGAGGCAAGAACGACACAGAGTCAGTTTTTAGTTGCGGCAAGGGTAGCTCTGTAGTACATACCACAAAGTATTAACACCCCTCCCCCTCCATCTACACATGGTAGCTCACACACAGCTCAACAAACATTCAGGGTGTGTGTGTGTGGGGTCAGAAAGGCCAGGGCCCACGCGTCCCGATCCCAAGCAGAGAGGGAGTGAGGACTCGTACCAGTCGCTAGATGTTACTGATAAAAGCATAACTCACTCTTGTCTCCATCTCCCTTCCTGTGGCATGTAAGGAGGGAAAAGCACTTACAGCTGACATGAGTGATAAACAATACAAACGTTTTCAAACCCTAACACCCTGTGACTGTGGATGGTACACAGTGCCAAATGAATGTTTCAGTCCCAGAAATTTTTCCACTTCCTTGAGTTCCTCATTTTTGAAATGTGTTCCGTTGTGACACCTTATTTTAGCTGGGAAACCGTGTCTAGGAATATAATGATTTATCAAACACTTCACCACAGATTTGCTGTCTTCCTTTTTTGTAGGCTATGCCTCCGGCCACCCACTAAATGCATCCACACACACCAACAGATATCTGAACCCATTTACTCTCTCAGTCATGTCTGTATAATCAATGATAACCTCTTTTCCTGCTATTGGGTCTACTGAGAACTTTCCAGGTGCTGGCTTCAAGGTTGGTCTAACATTGAACTGCCTGCACATCTCACATGAATTAATCCAATGCACTGCCATTGGTTTCAAAAAAGGATGCCACCAGTGTTCAAGATTTTTCAACATTTACATTGTTCCCACATGTCCTACTCCGTGTGCTTCTTCTAGAGCTACTTTGGTAAGACCTGGTGGCAAGATGGGACGTCCATCTGGGCTTCTCCAGAGACCATTCTGATCTTGTGAGCCCCCTCGTGCCTTCCAAACGGATTTTTCCTCAGGAGAGGCCCCCTTTTGTAGTTTCGTTACTTCTTCCAGGGTGGGTTCTGGTGTCCACCCTGCTTCTGAACACAGCATTATGTGCCTGGGCTGATATCCTGCACACTGTTTAGATGCCTGGTCAGCGGCCCGATTACCTTGTGCTACTCTGGTGTTACTGCTGTCATGTCCTCTGCATTTAATGACGGCTACTTCTTGAGGGAGCAACAAAGCTTCAGCCAACTTTCTCATTTCCTATTCATGTTTAATGGGTTTCTGTCCTGCAGTTCTAAATCCTGTCCTCAGCCACTGTTTAAGTTCTACATGTACTGCTCCTGCAGCGTATGCGGAATCTGTGTAAATGTTAACCTTTTGTCCTGCTCCTAATTTCAGAGCAGCTATTACTGCCAAAACTTCTGCTCTCTGCGCTAATTGTGCATCTGTCAGTTCTTCTGTCTGTACTGTGACAAAATCTGTCCCTGTGTCTTCCACAACCGCGTATGCTGCCTTAAGTCCTTCTGTGTCATGTCTGAAGCAGCACCCGTCTGTGTACAGGTTTCGGGCGTCTGTTAGGGATGTACTTTGTAGATCTGGTCTGATTTTTTCATTAAACTCCACTTTTTCTGTGCAGACATGTGGTGTACCGGTAGTTATTCTATCTGCCATGTTTATCCCTTCATGTGTGTATGTGATGTTTGTGCCTCCAAGATTTTGCTGAGCCCGTGTTGTCTCAGAGCTGTCATGGTGAAACTTTGAGAGTTCACATATGCCACCACACTGTGAGTTGTTAAAACATTCAGAGGGTGTCCCATCACTAAGTAAGCTGTTTTTTGAATTAATTTTGCCAACCCTGCTGCATGTTGTGTATATTGTGGGTGGCGTTTTTCCATGTTATCCATCATTACTGAAATGTACATCAGCATTCTCCTCTCTCCCCCTTTTTTCTGAAACAAAACTCCATTTACTGCCAGTTTTGTTACAGAAACATCCAAATAAAATGGTGTGGTGTAGTCTGGGAGCATAAGGTCTGCAAAAAAAGCATTAGCTAGATCAATACATGTATACCACTGAGGTGAAAGTTCAAGGTTGGAGAGAACAACATAGGGATTTGGGACAGGAACCGTAGGAGTCACCAGAACTGAATTTATTGCTCTTAAATCATGTGCCATGCGGTATTTTCCAGTACCTTATTTCTCTACAGGAAGGATGGGCGTGTTCCATGCTGAGGCTGAGGTGTCTAACACACCTGCTGCCTTCAGGCCTTCAATGGTGTCTCTGACGCCTTCCTGAGCTTATTTTTTGGGCGGATACTGTGGAACCGAAATAAGCAATGGAGATGCAACCTGAAAAGAAACTTAAGTTGGTGACTGAGGTGTCCTGCCAGTCCCCAGCTGCCAGAGAGCGCTTTACCACTCCTCCCAATTCCTTAGCTTGATGCTCAGGATGCAAAGAAAGAGAAACATGAGGAACAGCTTCATCAGACAGTAAATACCATTCTGCTTGGTCAGGTGTTTAAATCAACTGTTGCAGCCACACCCTCAGGAGCCACATAAATAATTTTGGATGAAATAAACCATGTCCTACCTTCTACTGTTTCATTAAACAAATCCTGGTACCATTCAGTGTGACAACGGTCGTAGAACAGAGTGACATGGGGCGGGTCAGGCGGAGAGGTGTAGAGGCAGAGACTTTGAATCTAGGGTTTCCACAGCTGATACACAGAGAAGATGCTGCTTGGAGAAGAAGGTGCAGTCAGCAGTCCCCAGTAGATGTCTGCATATTCCTCTGCAACTGGCTGTAAAAAATATTGTCCATGCTGAAGCATTTGTCCACATGCCAAAAAGGAACCATCTGGAAAAGTTACCGTTAACCCATCAGTACCACACAGCACTGATGCTCCCAGCTTCACTAAGTCTCTGCCCAGCAAATGAACAGGTGTGCTGGGTGAATGCACAAAAGGGTGAGTTACTCTCTGAGTCCCAATCTGAACAGGAGGTGGTACAGTCACAGGCAGAATTTATGCAGCCCCTGAGAAGCCAATCACAGAAACAGTCTTAGTAGAGAGCAGTGGTTTAGGAGGTTGCTGTGTTATGGTGGAATAAGTAGCTCCAGTGTCCACTAAAAATTCAGACAGTTCTCTCCCACCTTTGCAGACAACATGGGATCTGCTGGGCCCATGCTGCCTTGGTCCTCCTCAGGGGCGTCAGTATGGGCTGTCGTGCCCAATGTCCAGACTGACCGCAGTTGTAGCACACATCTCCCAGTGCCCTGCTGGCTCCACCCCTTCCTCTGGGTGCCCCACACCATCTACTATGACCAGCTGACCACCAACATGCCATCCGCTTCCACAACCGGGGCCTCTATACCTGTAATTATAAAAATAGATAGGGTGGAGGAGGGGGTAACCCCCCTCCTTGCCACTGATCAGTCACAGATGTAGGGGTGTGTGTTGATGGAGATGCAGCTGGAGGAACAGGTTGAGGTGCACTAACATTACATTTTCAGTTTTATCACTTTTTCTCTTATTTAATTTGTCTTTGGCCTCTTTAAGCAGCATTTTAAGGAGCTGATTCTGTAAATGCTCTTTCTCCTCTTTTCTTTTTCTCTGCCTCCTGAGCTGTATGTAAATGGTGAATTAAATGTTTTTCCCACTTTGTGAAGTCTACTCCCTGCAAATCAGGATTATTTTTCATCTTTTGACTCATGTCAACAGGAACTCCTTTTAATATGGCTTTTTAAACAGCTGTCCCATTCCTGTCCCGTCACCCTTAGGATTAACTCCTGTGTGTCTCATCCTCGTGTCCACTGCAGCACTAATGTGCTCTTTATAGGATGCTGATTAGGGTCCCAATTGAATTGAGGGACTGCAACGGAGGCGGATACTGATTTCTTATGGCTTTCCCTCGGGCTGTCATTACACGTGTCAGGGGTGTGTCATCAGGATCCTTACTGCAATCAGCATTCTGTTCTATCTCCCTAGCCACCGAGGGACGCACAGATCGTCCCAAAATTGTTCTAAAGTCACCCAAGGCCAGTGTCATGCCTTTAGTCAATGTATCTAATTCCTGTAACCAGACACGTCCACATCCTGCAATAGGTGGCAACTTATCCACTAATGCCTGTACATGTCCCAATGAAAAAGGGACATAATTTGTCATTCCAACTGATGAGGTCAACAACGGACATTGAAATCTGGATGGACCGCTCTGGCTACGAGTAGTCATGGTGTGTGTTCTTCCAGAATCTTTAAACTGTTTTTCTGTCATCTGTTGAGAAGCTTTCCCATATAAATCATGCACTTTTGATTCCAATAGTGCATGACTCTTAAAAGTCTAAACGTTTCTTGTGCTTCTGTATCTCTTAGGCCCTACTTCAGCTCTTTTGCTTCAACTTTACATTTTATTCCACCAAGTCACCCTTCCTCATCAGCTTTAATCAACCAACTTTCTTTATCCTTCAGATACCTCTTATATTCTTGGTTCAACCATCTACCTAACGGTTCCCTGTCATCTATTCCTCCTTCGACAATCAATCTCTCCTGCCATGTTGAACAACTTGTCTTTTTTTTCTGTTCACTCTATGGCAATACAGTCACACTCAAGTGCAGCCATTCGCAGCCACTCATTTGTATTCTCGCCTCACTCATATGCATAGTAAATCCAGTTAGACAAATCCGAAAACACAACAGGATATATAGCTTGCGCGCGCGGAGGGCCTTTAACCCTTCCACTCAGCGGGACTTTTTCAATCTCTCCTGGTCCAACCGCTGTGATGCCAAACCCGGTTTGACACCTAGGAATCAACTCTCCGTTGACTCCCTGGAATTCCTTTTACTTAATACTTACTTGTTTTGGGTCGACCCTGTGGTGTTGTAGAACGACGTCTGCCTCGTAGTCAATTAATTATCCTTTAGTCAGTGCCAAATCCCTCTCCTTTTTTTGCATTTTTCTTTTTTTCTTTCAAACAAAACCACTTGCGAACACTATCTGTCTTGTTCTTTCCATCTTATGACAATTACTATGCTTTTTTCTAAAATATATATTTAATGCGTTATCTCAGTCACTCACTCATTCAATTCTGACCAACTTTCAAGACACCAGCACACATTCGACCCCCAGAGGGCTGTTTTTAGTGGTCAGTGTGTGTGTGTGTCTCACAGCTTATGGACTTAAACTATAAATCTTGTCTAATATTTGCCGGAGTGTTGTGTGTCCAGCTTATGCACTTTTCTAACCCTAACAAGTCTGTTGTTGGTTATTTCTCCAACTTAACAGCTCGTGACCAGTATTACAGTTATAACTGCTGTTCACAGCTCTTTAAGAAAAACATGTCAAACTCACAGAACTTTCTATATCTTACGGTGTTATTTCCATCGCTTATATTGTTCCTTCTAAGTTTATGTGTTTATAATCTGAATTTTCACAGAGAAATATTTTGTTAGTCATCAAAAGCAGCAATCAGCAGTCTATCCGTAAGATTTCCAGATAGAAAACTGCATTCATTCACCTGCTTATGAGAGAGCTGCTCTCCACAGCTGCTTCTCCAGTCATACACAAATTTTTACTCACTCCGCCTAATAATGTCTGTAACACAGATTATTTCCTCTGCGCACAGCTCATGAGTTTTTTTTAACCAAAAAGCCTGGTCTTGCTGAATTTTATGTCAGCTCACAGTTCATCACTTCACAGGACTTACTCTCAGACTATGTGTTTGTGCTTTTATTACGTTTGTAATCTGGTTTTACTGAGGCAGAACTCACATAAAACACGGCATTCACACCCAAGTGTTTGTGCCTGATCTCAGTGTATTTACTTTTCTATCGAATTTGAGGTTTCTCACTTCCTCGGGCCTCTAACCCAGCTAACAGTAGACCTCCGTCGAGGACGTACTCTGAACCGCCACGTTCGAGAAACTACTATATTTTTCCACACAATACCACCACTAAGTCTTGTAATTCTCTTAAAACAACATCTTATTCACCAGTTTAAAACAACCTCCTATTCACCAGTTTAAATCCTAGTCTACATTTATGACACTCTTTTTCTTAAGTTTTGGCAGACTCAAACTTACTTAGACATCAGACACAATATTAATTTAGCCTATGGAAAATCCAAAAGCAGAGTTTGATTAAACAGGTTCTGCTTACCTGTTGTGTAGTTTTGGCTAGCCCGTGTTTGATGCCTGTTGGTCCTCGTCAATGGTCCGAATTTCTTTCGCCTGTTGTTCCAAATCCCGGGCGAGCCACCAATTGTTGAAGCCATCTCTGCTTCCCCGGGTCCGTTGATTTGGGTACAGGTTTCAAAGAGTGAAATAAACACAAGTACAATCTACTTATGTTCACCTTCTGCGCAGAGTGAGAGATGGAGGCCCCATGCAGCTGCAGGCCCAACTCTGATCAACTCTTGCTTCCAGCTCGTTTTATTCAGTCTCAAGGGTGTGTTCAACATATACATATATCATGTCACACATGTATAACATAACATAACAGTCCCTTAGGTCCAAATAAGGAATACTTCTGATTGTAACATGCAACTCATCCTCCCCTGTCTCTGGCCTTCCCTGTCCTCTTCTAATTTATGACCTTGCACTCTCTATGCTTCTCACTCCCTATGTTTTCACTCCCCTAGGCCCCTTCTATGCTTCACTCCCTAAGCTTGACCCCCCTATTTCCACACATTCCAGTTACACACATAGATAATTTATATTACACACATAGTTTATATTACACACATAGATAGTTTATATTCTACAGAAGCAGTGGGCTGCCATTGCACTCAAAACAATACCTAGTTGGATGAACGTAATTTGATTGTGGCACCTATTTCCACGTAACTGAATCAAGTACAATGACCCATTTTTAAAAGTGTCAAATTAACACATTGGCCATTTGGTGATTGAATTCAATTATATTGCGTTGGATCAACATATTCACTACCCATTGAATGCAAATGTTTTATTTAAGTACGTAGAGCTTAAGCTGTTTTAACTCTTCCTACACAACTTAAGTTGGCCATTTGAGGTCTTCCAGAAGATACTTCTAAATCTAGATGGACAAAGGCTCTCTCCAAAAGGCACAGTTGGAGTTGATTTGCTTTTAAATCTCCTTAGGGGAAATTACGAGTACCTCTAAACTCAAAACTCCTATTTATTTTTATTGTTAAATACTTGGTTGGTTCTGTCTCACCTGTGCGTTCGTTCACACTATCTGTCGAAACGCGTTGATCCACCTTCCTGGTGCCCCTCGGCCGATTCGGCGGTTATCAACACAGAATTCACTGTGCAGGATTTTTGTTCTCCAGACGTTCTGGAGGCTGCGCAGACTGAAACCCCACACGCACCGCTGGGCCCCAGGCGGCAGATTTCTAGCGATCCGGCTCGAAGGACCAAAGAAATGTTAGGGTTAAAAAGCTGATAAATACAGATCACTGCGAAATAAGACACAAGGTGAACCAAGTAAGTTTGACTTGCAAGGGAGAGAAAGTCCTCTGCAGGACAGCAACTTCCTTCTCACAAAGCACAAAGGGAGAAGTCCTTGCACCGGCCTTTTATTTACAACTCACATTCCTTCAACTTAAAAGCGGGAATTGGTTCACCCAGTACTTATAATATTTCAACAAAAAAAAGTAGTCATTCCCATATATGGTATGAGCATTTCATGTCCAGGGATTGATCCACTCCAGACCACATTCCTTAACTTTCCACAAACCCTTTGTCCACACTAAAGCCAATCACAAGAATCATCTTCACTAGAGTAGAACTTAAAACATAAACCTTGCTTAAACTAAATAATGATGTTTATACATTCAGACACATTAAGTGAGAAAGTGTATCTAAAACGTTTGACCAGTAGTGCCTGTACTTCTCAATATATAAACTTTACTGAATATATCAAAACAACATCCAGCCGTTTATACTGTAACATCTCAGATGTTTCAAACATTTCTTCAACATGAAAACCCTTAACTACACAGATTTTGTTTTCTTAATAAGGCACAAATTTAATGCATAAATTACATCCATTAGCAGGCGTGTTAGTGGTGCTGAATGCAGGAGTTGTAGCCATATATCTGCGGCTGACGAGAATTGTGCATTTTTCAGCCTCGACGAAAATCTGATGCTTAACTAGGTGTTTCCTGAGATTAGAAGTATTCCCCCCAATGGCCTTGCACTTCATGAATTTTACAGCGACCGTAATATGTTTGAGCATTCAAACCTTAGCTCTTCTCCATTCTAGTGTGGATTCTCATGTGTTTGTTTAAACTTCCTTTTTGGCTAAATCTTTGTCCACATAGATCACAACAGAAAGGCTTCTCTCCAGTGTGGATTCTCATGTGTGTGTTTAAACTTCCTTTTCGGCTAAATCTTTGTCCACATAGATCACAACAGAAAGGTTTCTCGCCAGTGTGGATTCTCATGTGTTTGCTTAAATTTCCTTTTATGTTAAATCTTTGTCCACATAGATCACAACAGAAAGGTTTCTGTCCAGTGTGGATTCTCATGTGTCTGTTTAAATTTCCTTTTATGTTAAATCTTTGTCCACATAGATCACAACAGAAAGGTTTCTGTCCATTGTGGATTCTCATGTGTCTGTTTAAACTTCCTTTTTGGCTAAATCTTTGTCCACATAGATCACAACAGAAACGTTTCTGTCCAGTGTGTATTCTCATGTGTGTGTTTAAACTTCCTTTTCGGCTAAATCTTTGTCCACATAGATCACAACAGAAAGGTTTCTGTCCAGTGTGGATTCTTATGTGTGTGTTTAAACTTCCTTTTTGGCAAAATCTTTGTCCACATAGATCACAACAGAAAGGTTTCTGTCCAGTGTGGATTCTCGTGTGTGTGTTTAAATTTTCTTGTTGGCTAAATCTTTGTCCACATAGATCACAACAGAAAGGTTTCTGTCCAGTGTGGATTCTCATGTGTCTGTTTAAATGTCCTTTTCGGCTAAATCTTTGTCCACATAGATCACAACAGAAAGGTTTCTGTCCAGTGTGGATGCTCATGTGTATGTTTAAATTTCCTTTTCGGCTAAATCTTTGCCCACATAGATCACAACAGAAAGGTTTCTGTCCAGTGTGGATTCTCATGTGTCTGTTTAAATTTCCTTTTATGTTAAATCTTTGTCCACATAGATCACAACAGAAAGGTTTCTGTCCATTGTGGATTCTCATGTGTCTGTTTAAACTTCCTTTTTGGCTAAATCTTTGTCCACATAGATCACAACAGAAACGTTTCTGTCCAGTGTGTATTCTCATGTGTGTGTTTAAACTTCCTTTTTGGCTAAATCTTTGTCCACATAGATCACAACAGAAAGGTTTCTGTCCAGTGTGGATTCTTATGTGTGTGTTTAAACTTCCTTTTTGGCAAAATCTTTGTCCACATAGATCACAACAGAAAGGTTTCTGTCCAGTGTGGATTCTCGTGTGTGTGTTTAAATTTTCTTGTTGGCTAAATCTTTGTCCACATAGATCACAACAGAAAGGTTTCTGTCCAGTGTGGATTCTCATGTGTCTGTTTAAATGTCCTTTTCGGCTAAATCTTTGTCCACATAGATCACAACAGAAAGGTTTCTGTCCAGTGTGGATGCTCATGTGTATGTTTAAATTTCCTTTTCGGCTAAATCTTTGCCCACATAGATCACAACAGAAAGGTTTCTGTCCAGTGTGGATTCTCATGTGTTTGTTTAAATGTCCTTTTCGGCTAAATCTTTGTCCACATAGATCACAACAGAAAGGTTTCTGTCCAGTGTGGATTCTCATGTGTTTGTTTAAACTTCCTTTTCGGCTAAATCTTTGCCCACATAGATCACAACAGAAAGGTTTCTGTCCAGTGTGGATTGTCATGTGTGTGTTTAAATGTCCTTTTTGGCTAAATCTTTGTCCACATAGATCACAACAGAAAGGTCTCTCTCCAGTGTGGATTCTCTTATGCATGTTTAAAGTGCATTTTCCAATAAAGGTTTTTCCACAGTCTTCACAGCTAAACTTCAGTGCTGTCTGGACTTTCCTTGGCGATGCCACATTTTTCTTCGCTGTGAAACATTTCTTCATATCCAGCGAGCTTAAAGATCCCATTTCTGTATTTATCATGTCTTTCTGAAGAAAGCCACGGTGAACCAATTGTTCAGCAAACTCAGGTGAGCTAAAAGTTTTGTTAATGTTTCCATCAGACTCAGGAACTCTGCTGTCCTTCCAGTCATTGTCCATGTCCTTAGATCTCAGTCCAGAGTCTGACAAGTGTTTGAGCTCAGAGACTGGGTGCTTTACATCATCGGACTTTTCATCCTTTTCTGAGGAAATGGAACCATGTCCACGATCTTGTATCTTAATGGATTCTTCTCCTCCATCGATGTCTTCTGGAAGCGCTCTACCTTTAATTTGGTCTTGATAAAGCTGTGAGAGCAGAGGGGACTGTTTATCATCCTCACTCTTTATGGGAGTAGCAGTGACTGGAAACCTGATGGCATTAATCTCCTCCTTCCCATTGAGCCGCTCTCCCCCCAGACTGGTGTAGACCTCCTCCTGTTCCTCCTTTATGTGGTGGGGCTTTGGGTCATGTAGGCCAGCACAAGGTCTGTGGTTTGCGGGAGCTGCTTCTTTAACCATCAGCATCTGCTTAACATCTGCAGGAAACACTGAAACACATCATGCATATTAGAACGTTTTTTTGACTTCAGCCTGGATTGAGTAATTTTTTAATAAAGATATACATTAAATTCTTTGATTTAATTACCATTTATTCTTATCATTTTATTTTGCATTGTTGCATCTTATGTCTGTTGATTTATGTCATGGTCTATTCACTTATTCTCAACAACCACATACTGAAACCATTTTTGTCTTTCCACCTGGCATCTTTTATGTCTCCATCTTGCTTTTCTACGATTGTTTCCAGTTTGCCGCATAATTCATATTTTTAACTAGTTTCTATGTGGAATATTCAGGTTTTAAAGCAGGTACGATAAGCAATGAACATGTCAAGTTTTTCTCTGTTTAAATATTTATTTTAAAAACAATGACAGAATTCACACCAGATGTTGGCAACTATCAAATACTCCTCATATAATAAGAAATTAAAGCCAATTATTCCACAAAGAAAGTTAAGGGTAAAAACTTGGAATGACACAGAGAATAAGTATTTAACATATGAAGAAATGGATGTCTGAAGGTGTATAAAAAGCCAAACAACCATATTAAATCTGTCAGCATTTAGAAAGCATCTTTTATATGTTCAAATAAATATCAGCTGGTTTAAAATTTATTGATACCCTGTAAGAAGGTTTCTTATTACTAAAGTATTGCAGAGGGGTAAACCTGGTAAAAGAAAAGAAACTTTCACAAAAAGGTCTTACTATTGCAAAACATACTAATGGCAATGGTTACAGCTACATTTCTACGCTTCTGAATGTTCCATTGAGTGCTGCTCCAACCAACTTCCACTGAAGTGGAAAGGACAATTTCAACGTAGACCAGTCAAAGCCAGGTGCCCCTAGAAAGACTTCCGTTCTCATCTAAAATTCTTGAGAAAATAGCTGCTAATCAAATGTGTGAGCATTTACACAGCAATGATCTGTTTGAAGAGTTTCAGTCAGGTTTCAGAGCTCATTATAACACTGAAACAGCTCTGGTGGAAGTCAATAATTATATTCTTATGGCCTCAGATAATGGACTTGTGTCCGTACTTGTCCTGATAGATCTCAGTGCTGCATTTGATACAGTTGATCACAATATTCTCTTAGTAAGGCTGGAATACGCTGGGGGAACAGGGGAACAGCACTAGGCTGGTTTAAATCTTATTTCTCAGAGAGATTCCAGTTTGTTCATGTAAATGATAAATCATCTTCAAACCTAAGGGTTAATTGTGGAGTACCACAGGGTTCAGTACTTGGGCCAATTCTCTTTACTATATATATGCTTCCAATAGGTAGAATTATCAAACAGCATGGGATAACATTTCCCTGTTATGCTGATGATACTCAGCTTTACTTATCCAGAAATCCTGATGAGTCCAACCAGTTAGATAGACTACAAGTATGTCTTGAAGACATAAAAACTTGGACGATTTTAAATGTACAACTTCTAAACTCAGACAAGACAGAAGTTGTCGTGTTTGGGCCGGAGTATTTGAAAAAGAAACTGCTCAGTCAATCACTTAATCTGGATGGCATTAAATTGACCTCTGGTAATAAAGTAAAAAACCTTGGTGTTATTTTCGACTAGGACGTGTCATTTAAAATCCCATATTAAACAGGTTTCTAGGATTTCCTTCTTTCACCTCCAGAACATTGTCATTATTAGAAATATCCTATCCAGGAGTGACGTTGAAAAACTAGTCCATGCATTTGTTACTTCAAGGCTGGACTATTGTAATTCTTTACTATCATGATGTCCACAAAATGCAGTTAAAAACCTTCAGCTGATCCAAAATGCTGAAGCAAGAGTTTTGGTGAAAATTAAAGGGAGATCATATTTCTCCTATTTTAGCTTCCCATCATTGGCTCCCTGTCAAATCCCGAATAGAATTTAATATTCTCCTCCTCACATATATAGCCCTAATGAACTAGCTCCATCATACATCAGAGATCTGATTGGTCCATATGTTCCTAACAGAGCACTTTGTTCTCAGACTGCAGGCTTACTGGTGGTTCCTAGAGTATCTAGAAGTAGAATGGGAGGCAGATCCTTTAGTTATCAGGGTCCTCTCCTGCGGAACCATCTCCCAGTTTTAGTCCATGAGGCAGAAACCCTGTCTACTTTTAAGGCTAGGCTTAAAACCTTCCCTTTTGAGAAAGCTTATAGTTAGAATGGCTTAGGTTATTCTGAGCTATCTCTGTAGTTATTCTGCTATAGGCTTAGGCTGCTGGAGGACATAAAGACCACTTTCACTCCCTCTGCTACATTCTCAAACCACTCTTCAATTTTGCATTATTTGCTGTTATTTCAGCTTTTAACTTTATGTTCTCCCTCTTTTCTCTTCCTAGAAGCTACACCTGGCCTGACTCTGTGTCTACTTGTGACACCTTCCTGGAGGGGGACATCAGCCAAACCTCTGCTGCCAACAACTTAATGATCACCTTCTACCGATGATACACTTGGCCCCGTCTTTCAGTGTTTAACCCCATCTTTCTCCTAAACATAGCTACTGACTGAGCTTTTACTATCACCAACTACTAATAATAACTTTATGTGCTCTCTTTCATACACATACATGCATGCTCAGTATGAGGGATGCTGCAAAGTCAAAGTCAATGACAGCGACTGTCCACTGTCTCTACATGCTAATCCAGGAGGAGTGAATGGTACAAGTCACTGACTCGATGCAATCTGCTGGGTTTCCTTAGATAGGACATTTCTTTTAACCAATTTAAATAAATAACTGAATTGACTGCACTGTTTGAAAGTTAGGATTAAATGGAATGTATGTACCTGACTTGAAATCTGTATTTGATTGAATTGACTTTGTAAAGTGCCCTGAGATGACAAGTGTTGTGAATTGGCGCTATATAAATAAAACTGAATTCCGACAAAGGAGTAAAAAGAATAATCAAACAAGTTGTCCAAGAGTCAAGGTCTTACAAGGAAGGCTTGGTCCAACAAGTGTTTAGCAAGAATCATAGCTGTAGCAATGGAAATTGGGTCATACACAATAAGTTAATTATGAAAACTGCTGGAACGCTGTGGCAAGGCAAAGAAACCACCTGGCATCGGAGGAGAAATGGGTAGAAATACTGGAGAAACAGGTGAGTGAAATGATCAGACAATTGTGGTAAGCTGAGCAACGTGGCCGATCACAAATCATGACACTAAGTCCTACTACGGTTTTCTGAAAACATAACGGTGATTGTTTTAATTTGATAATGAAACCTTTGGATGTCAGATGTTTGATTTAAACAAAACATAAATAGCAACAACCTCTGTGAAACGATGCACTTCATTACCTGAGTAACTTTATGTTTAGGAAAACGAAAAACAAGCCAATTTTGCCTTTATGGTCTGGCTACTGGCTCCTGTATAGCTATCCATTGTTGCCATGGCAGGAACTGTGCTATGAACTGTGCTATGTCCCTGTCTCCCAGCCTCATTGTTCCTTTCCTTGAATGTTACTCACTGCTTCATAATCCTGGTAGAAAAACCTGTTTCCAATGGAACGCTGTGACAAGAGCATACTCCTGGAATACGAGTACCACGGCAATCCTGGTTCATAACAAAGTCATTGAAATCTATGCGTCTTGAAAGGGTTACAAACATTTCAAAGGATTTGGTAATCCAGATAACCACCGTGAGAGCCATCCTCCATAAAAAGAGACAATGTGGAACAACAGAGAACCTTTCCAGGAGTAACCTGCCTACCAAAAATCTCCAATAAAACTCATCTAATAGGTCACAAAAAAACCCAGGACAACATCTAAACCACTGAAGGCATGACATTCCTTATTTAAGGTCAGTGTTCTAGACTGAACAATAAGAAAGACCCTGGTTTAAAATGGCATCAAAGGAAAGGTTCTATGGCAAAAAAAGCACAAAAGGGTCATCTCCCACTGGCAAAGTCAAACATGATGGAGATAAACCACCATGCATACAACCACACCTAAGGGCAATTTAAAGACACCAATTTAGGCTTCACCATTTAGGCTTAGGCTACTGACACCATCATGTACAATACAGCAAATACTTATTCACCTCATTTACATCTTCCTTCTATGTATTTAGCGTTTACATTTGTGTACTTTATCTTGTCTAGAGTTTGTATTTATGTAAATGTTTTTTGTGTTTTCCCATTTCTGCCAAATTTTTATTTTTGAAAGCATTTTACAGTCAAAATATTGAAATAATTCTGTACTGTATTGTTTGTAACTGTTCACCTTTTATTCATGGTTGTTTCTATTATTTATCCTTCCTAGTATTATCTCACTAGAGGCACATCTTTACCCTGTCCTGTCCAATTGATCTCCTTGACTCCAATTATAACCACACATTTTTGACGTAAAACAGTAAACGCTTTGTTACTTGGTAGAAACGATGAACGAAATGGTGTTTATAGGACCGTGAATACAGGGGGAACGGTATCTGACGAGATGTAGAGACCCATTGAGATGCATTACCTCTTTTTAAGAGAGAGGACTTTTTTTATGGGGTGCGTAGACCTTTCAGGAAGTCTCTCGACTGAATGCAATTAATAGCTGGGGATGCTGAAAATGACAATAAATACATAACTATGCATTGACAACAGTATAGATATCTGTAGTTTCTCTCTCTCTGTAGTCAAAAGTTTGGACTCACCTCAGTCATTCAATGGCTTTTCCTTATTTTTATTACTTTCTACACTGTAGATACACAGTGAAAACATCAAAACAATTAAGCAAACGTATGTAAAATTGTGAAAAATCTCAAAACATCTTGTATATCTTAGATTCTTCTTAACAGTCTCCCTTTGCTTTAATTACTGCTTTGCATTTTCTCTATGAGCTTCATGAGGCAGTCACCTGAAATGGTTTTCCATTCCTCTGGGAACTCTTTCAAGACTGCTGGAAAACCATTTTTCCAGTCGTATTTGCACTCATACAGCGTTTAACCGCTAGTTTAAAACATTTGGACGTAACAATGCTTCAGCTATTTTGTTGTTGGTACAGAAAGCAGAGAACGTGAGCCGTAACTGCAAACCACGCAGCAGAGAACATCTTCCTGAGAAATTTATTGTCATCGAGATAAGAACCTGTGCGATAGGCATAACGCACAAAACGGCATAAACTGCGATAAATGGTTGGCTCAAATATTTACGTTTATGGTTAACATAACGCTTTGTCAATCACACGAAAGCTTGGAGTATTTGACCAATCAAATGAAGTCCTTCATGTGTTTGGCTAATCGGATGGATCTCTTTACATTAGATGCTGGCCCCCTATGTAGACGCGAGTGTACAGCAAAGAACTAAGCAATTTTAGTGAGAGTCGCAATGGCTGAGAGCAAGACAAGTGAGGAAACTGTAAGTAACGAAGGACTCGTGGTTAAAAAATACTGCACGTTTCTTATTTGGAAATATTTTGGTTTTACGAGAGACGAGGTTTTACAGAGGTACTCTGCAAGACATGCCAAACGCATGTAACAACTACGAGAGGAAACACGATGAATCTTCATTGTCACCTCCAACCACAAAGACCTGTATGAGGAGTTTCAAAAAGCAAGCGGTAGCAAAGTAAAAGTTGCAAACTTTATGACAGGTAAGACTACAACAGTCCAGCAGACGTCCATGTATCACTACTTCTTGTGATGGAAATTCTTGCAGTAAGCATTCCACAGTGTATGACCTTTGGTTTACCTCACTCCAGTGAACATCTGTGTTAGAGGAGGAAGCTGTAAAAGCCATTATCAGAAGTTTAATGGTTAAGGGCATTTGTTAGGGTGATGCCTCAGGGAGAGTAGATGGTTGTTCCTAGGTAACCTAGTCACCTCTGAACCCGAGAAGGGTCTGGGGTCATAAAACACAGACACTTTGAAGTGTTGAGATAACACTGTCATGTTCTGGTATAAATACTGTGTGTAAATGTTGATCGGGGCTCTGTTTCACTGACTAACCTCAGTGTCAGGGTCTTCAAACGCTGAATGCCTTTGAATAAAACTTATAAGACAAAGTCCGGATTTTCTCTTGTTATGAGTCAACTTCTACCCACTTTGATGAGAAAATTCCACAACAATTTTAGCGTCACGAACAGGATCTAGCGTGCCAGAGGAGACCGCAGGAGGGGGACACGGACGCCTGGCCAGCCTGGAGACGTTGTCCTCAGTCCACCTCCATATTACGGTAGTGGAGTCCGGGTGTCCGCCTGCGGCTTCTGGCTGATTAGATCCGAACAATTTGTCGTCAAATATATCTGGGTGAGAAGTTGCTCTGTATGATAGAATGTATATTATTATTTTTATTACACATTAACCATCATCTCCTAACTAATTAATTAGGTTCCAGAGTTGCGAGAGGGAGGACATCAGCTGAGGGCCCGGTTACCCTGCAAAAGGAATGGCAGGGAGGTTCTCATTGGTAACAATGGGATAAAGCAAAACACAGGGTTTTGCGGGTGGTTTTTAGCAATTTTCTACACCTCATAAAGGAGAAAAGCCAGTGGGCAGACGTGCCGCTGAACGGGTAAAAAAAAAAAATGGTTCCGGAACCTTGAGGCATCAGGGGTGTCTCCTTCTTCATACTCTGATTTATAAAATAATGAAAGGAAAAAGTGGGAATGATTGTGTTAAATGTGCTTTAATTTGGAAGATAAGTTTGGTTTTTCACAGCGTGGAAGTTTGAGTGTAAATAAGTTAAATAGTTTAAAAAGTTTCAAGTAAAACAGTTGATGGAAAAATAAATAAAAAAAACATAAGAAAAGATTAAAAAGCAGAGTGCATCAATTAAGGGTTTAAAGAGTTAAAACTTTCCTGAAGGAAGTTTTGTTTGTCTTAAATATTGCGATCAGTCGGGAAAGAAGGTAAAAGTGAAAAGGGACATTAGAGATGCGAAAAGAAAGTTGTTTTAGAAAGGAGTATAGTGCATGTTGTGGAAGGAAGTGACAGGCAGGGGGACAACTGACTGACTGACTGATAATATTTCTTTGTACAAAATCTGAACCTATACTAAACTTTTCTTCTGCCTCTCTCACACACAAATACACACATATATGGGATTTGAGTTCAACATCTGCGTTTTTGAGTCTGGATTTTAGAAACCTGCCCTTCTCTATGGCTACTACACCAGAGACGCTTCTCCAGCACGGCCTGAAAGAGAGAGATCTGCCTTCCTGCATGTTGAAAATCGCAGTGTGACTTTCTACAAGGAAAAAAAAAACGAAACTCAGAAGAAGTCTGGCCCGAACCCACTGAGATGGACAACTATCCATGCTGTTTGCAAGAGCCAGAAGAGTGATACACTGGATTTATATTGAAAGCATCTTATGCGGGCAGAAGAGAAACCGGAGCAAAGTTTCTTCTTTCTCCCTCCTGGAGAAGTTAAAGTGGACAAAGAATGAGTGAATGTCTCACCAACAGACCGGGGAAGGGCCTGGTTGTTTTTTGGACTGATAGAGGACTGTGTGCCATTACAGTCTGACTCTGGAGCGATTTAGAAACTGAGGGGGGTAACGTACAAACACACACACATTTGCATAAATCCTTTCCTATTTTCTGCAATGAAGAACGCTTATTAACCGCTGCTCATGTGACGCTTGCTTGACGTTGACAGATATAGCGGGTTAAAATATTATTTTAGGGTTAGAAAAGTATCTTTAAAAGGGTGATAACTTAACTCATTTGATACTTTCCGGTTAATTCTTTCAGAGAAGCAAGTTCTCTTTCGTCGTGGAATATTCAGGGTCAATTATTATAGTTATTAAAAGTTATGAAAAGCAGAGGAAGTTACAACATCTCCAAAACTCAGCAGTAACCATGTGTTTCTATGTTATTCTCAGGACAGATCTCATGAAGGAGTATTTTTAAAACCCAGCGAATGCGTAAAACCTGATGGGTTTCTCCTTCAGGTATAATTTTCTGTTGTCAGATTTTGTATTCCATAAATCTAATGGGTAGAGACCTCATTAAAACAGGCTTAGTTCTACTGCAGATGGTCTTCATACAGTCTCTGACACAGTATTTACAGTTTGGTGCAGTTTTTGTCCGCAAGTGTTAACTGACGCTTATGGAAAGTACAAATTCATTGTTTTTCACAGCAGCTGCTGGGAAGAGGTTATATTAGGTTTTTCTTCCCTCTTCTGATTCATGCAGCGTGTTGATTTACACTGTACCTTATATCAGGTCCTGACAAAAAACTATGAAAGGTTTGGTTCTGCAGGTTCTTTTTTCTCCCTTTGGAGAAGGAAAGAGAAACCTGATCAGTTCTGTGTTGCATAGAAATATTAAAACACTTGTTGTTTTCTAAGATATCACCGGCTAAAACTTTTAAAACTTTTGAGAGTTATTGGTTTTGTTAAACACATTTTCCTTGGTAAAACAAACCTTTAAAATGAGTATGAAAAAATTGGGTTATTTAGAAAGAATCTGATTGGACAGTGGTACCACACAAAAATTAAACTAATCTCATGTTTCCTAAAAGACTGCATGAAAAGGCCTTCAGAACCGTGGAGTTATTTTCCACCACAGTAACAAGTTTTTTAAGCATGCTTTTTCTTTATTTTAAAACAGATCTGGTTTTTGTTTTGTTTTTGGTTTTTTAGCATAATGTTGTCTAAAGCTTATTATGAACTGGGTTAGAAGCAAATATGTTCTGAGGTAAATTAGGAGCTGTGAACTAATAATTTTAAATCTGATTATGGTCCAAGCAGAAACAATATATTTAGCCAATCCTTCAATCTCTGCAGAAAGTTAACACCATTGTTCAATGCAGTAGTACTCAACTTGTGGTTCCTGGACTCCTGAAGCCTGTAAGCCATAGATTTTGGGTTCATAAAATTATAATACTTAATTAAAGGTAGGCTGATTACTTATTAAAATAGATCTAAGCCAATGATGAGTTCCAGTCATTTGGTGACTTTGAAATGCAATAATACTCAAAATTTCTACTCTGGGGAACACAGATTGGGGTTGAAGAGTTTAGTTTTGGAACCAAGGTTAGGATTTTTATAACAGAATCAAGACAAGTAAAATCCTTCATTTTAGGAAAAGAAAAGAAATAAAGGTCCTCTTAACAGTAAGAGGATGGTCGGCTCAAACTCAAGTCTCCTTGTTTGATTTCTTAGGGTTTAAAGATTAAAGGAATATATAGGAATACAAAGGTACACAAGGTGATTTCAGATTACTAAGAGATAAAATATTGGAACATTTATCCGCATTTGGATTGTAAAAGAGGGATTCTAGTAATAAGTTCTCCCCAACTCTCAAAATTTAAATAGCCAAATTAAAGAAAATGATGTTTGTTCTTTTTTGAAACATTATGTGGGGAAAAGTCCAGTTTGGAGACAAGCTTCTTATCTTAATTTCTGATTAAGTCAAACACTGCAGTTTTGTTTAGTTTGGGTATAACATGAAAATGTCAACGCTGACTTTTCTAATTTCCCCTTGGGGATCAATAAAGTATCTTTGAATTTGAATTGAATTAAAAATACTTCTTTGCATTTAACTTGAAATTCTGCAATGCAGCTGCGATCAAATTGAGCCAAACAAAAAGAGAACTATAACAATAACTCTCAGGATTGTAGTTATTATTATTACAGAGTTACAGTACAAAGAATTAGCAAAAGGTTTCAGCATCAGTAAATTTGGATTCATATAAGAGAAAACTGTTGCTGTGCTTCTAAATACTTTGAGATCTTTTTGGACTATGTGCACTCATTTTTAAAAAGGATCCTGACGATTGTCATAACAAAATTGATCAATTATAGCATTAAAAGATATGGCTGAGAAAACATATTCTGAAAAGAGATTGTTAAAAATTTCTTTGAATTCTTGAAGCTTCAAATTTGGCCATTTGTTTGTCTCTGATGTTTTGTCTTTGTTTTGTTGGTATGAATGTTTGATTATATGTTGCATGAAACAATAATCCATGTTTAGAATAATGTTTCTAAATCTCAGATTGATTAAACCTTGAGTTTTCAGGAGAGTTAAGAAGCAGCTTGTTTCTGAGGTAGGTGCATGTTAACAGTTTTGCAGTTTAAGTTACACTAATGTGGGATGGGATGAAGAAACTGTGGGTCCGCCCATAGGCTGTCAATCAAAGGTTAGTTCTGCCTGACTCCGCCCACCTACCAGGTTGGTTCATGCCTTTGTTGTCATGGTAACGCTCAGCACCTCCCTTCCTGAGTTTTAACATTGTTTAAGAGACAATAGAATCAAAATGCTTGTAGTGATTGCTGCCTTAAAAACATGTTTGTTTGTTTTTTTGTATAATGATTAAGGATGTAGCATGACTTTTGGATTTATGTGTTTTATTGTTAAAAGGTTAATGAAATAGTTTAAACTAGTTTGAAGAATTGGTTTTGCATACAGAATCATTGGTGATTTATTAGATTGAAAGTTTCCCTGGTACCATTAAACTAGCTGACAGTTCCAGATATGCAAGAGTAAGGAATATATTTTTGATAAAGAATCTGAGTCATAACTTTATACTTGGTGGGAATTATTTATTAGATTCGAATTTGTAGGGTTTATGCATCTGAATTACATTAGATGTCCATTAATCTAATACTCATCTTTGTACAAGACAAATCAGGATGATATGTGACTAATTTCCAAGTGAGACATTGATGAACTGAATAACTAAAGTTTGTGTTTAGTTGTTAATGGAACTGAATTGCGGTTAAAAACATCTGGATTTTCTTTATGTTGCTTTCGTTAAATTCATAGTGACACATAGTTATGTCAGAATTCATTTCTTTGGTTCTAGGTTATGTGATCTTGGTTACTAAAACATTTTTGTACAAACTTTTTGCTGGATTGTCACATGGGTTGGACCCTGCGCCAGAAGAGGGGAATGTCAGAATAAAGTAACATGGGGTTCCAAAAGTTGTAGCACTCATGGGAAAAAGGGTAGCTCATACCTCCAGTGAGGACTTAGTGACAATGCAAGAGAGACGTTGTACTTTGTTTATATAAATGGTGCATAGCTTCCTAAGACCACATTGTGAAAACCTCTCTGAAATTATGGTGTTGATTGTTTGTGAAATTTTATATCTCCACAGATTAGACCATTTTTGAAATTCTTTGTGGGTATTCTGAAACTATGAAATATTGACCTGTAATCAGACCTTCCACAAATATCAGGTCACATTTTTGATATTCAGAATATTTAGCTGATGGTCATTGTTAGTATATCAGGTGAAGTCAGAAGATCAATTCTTTGGATTTTGTTGGATGTATTGATGAAGTTCATGTAGTTAAGCACTTAGGTTTGAGAATGGGACTTTGAATTGAAAATTAGCCAAGCGTTGTGAAGGCTCTACCTATTGTTCTCACTTATGTGAGATTGAGACAAAGGACAGAGGCAAATCTCAGTCCTTTTGAAGTGCTGTGTGGCAGGTCTCCTAATTTGGACATGGGGATATTGCCAAGATAATATTTTTCCACATCTTTGTGTGAAGATAGGATGTTGTTTTACTGTCAAAACCTGTCCACTGTGTTTTCTCAAGTTTCACAGATGGTGAAGGCTGCATTACCAGAAACAACCACTTCCACCCTCCAGTCCTTTATTCCTGGCGACTGGATTCTGGTCAGAGAATTTAGGAGAAAACACAGGAAGTCCAGGTGCTGGAATGGCCCATATCAGATCCTACTAGACAAAGGAGAGTCAGCAGGATTTTTTGTTTTTTTTGTTTTTTAAGTTGTGTTTATAATTTGTTAATTTTCCTTTAGTTGTGATTATCTTGTAATCAGAAGAAGGGAGTGTGATGGAAATTCTTGCAGTAAGCATTCCACAGTGTATGACCTTTGGTTTACCTCACTCCAGTGAACATCTGTGTTAGAGGAGGAAGCTGTAAAAGCCATTATCAGAAGTTTAATGGTAAAGGGCATTTGTTAGGGTGATGCCTCAGGGAGAGTAGATGGTTGTTCCTAGGTAACCTAGTCACCTCTGAACCCGAGAAGGGTCTGGGGTCATAAAACACAGACTCTTTGAAGTGTTGAGATAACACTGTAATGTTCTGGTATAAATACGGTGTGTAAATGTTGATCGGGGCTCTGTTTCACTGACTAACCTCAGTGTCAGGGTCTTCAAACGCTGAATGCCTTTGAATAAAACTTATAAGACAAAGTCCGGATTTTCTCTTGTTATGAGTCAACTTCTACCCACTTTGATAAGAAAATTCCACAACATTCTAAAAAACATGTAAGCGGTACAAAGACATAACTGAGGCCATTGCATGTTATTTGGCTAAGGACATGATGCCCATGAATACAGGAGACGGGATGGTTTCGTCAGTCTGATAAACACATTGGACCGAATACCACATCCCGTCACGGAATTACTTTTCCCATGTCGCCATTCCGCAAATGTATGAAATATGCCGTAAGACAGTAAAATCCGAACTGAGCTGAGCTGAATACTATGCAAGTACTACAGACCTTTGGTCAAGTCGCACAACAGAACCGTACATGAGTTTTACTGTGCCCTTCCTCCCCAAAGACTTTGAACTAAAAACACAGTGTCTAGAGACAGCGTATTTTCCAGAGTCGCACACCAGTGAAAATACATCCCTTGGATTACGTGAGGTGTTGTCCAGCGGGGATCTTCAAGATCACCAACAAGTATGTATCACTTTGGACAATGGTGCAAACATTGTGAAAGCTACAGAACTAAACAACTGGGTCAGGCTTCAGTGTTATGGACACAGACTGCACCTTGCAATCGGTAAGTTTATTAATGGCTGTGGTAATAAACATCCGTTTAGCACTGTAAATGTGTTCTACATAATCAGATCATTTTGAATAGCTCTAATAGATTTAAATGAACATTTTGATTATATTATTGATAAGGATAGTGCTCAATTTGTCATGATTTTGTTTTCTTTGGTTATTGTATTGAAACTAATGGGAGAGAATGGAGTGGAGAAACTACACTGTTCATACACAGATAAATTTATTAAACTGATACTCTAGTGCAGTATAAAATACATTAAACAGATAACAAATAAACTGCATATACAGTATTGGACAGCATGCTGCCTTATAATTAATTGAATTTCCCATCATTTGTTTTTATTGTTTTAATTCAAATATATATATATATGAATTTAGATCAGTCAAATTTTAATTCAGATTAAATATGCTAAAAGATAGAAACAGTTTGAGAAACATTCCTTTAAGAGTGTGATCGCTTCTGGGGACCAAGAACCGGAGGAACTCCGAGGCATCTGACCGCCAGCAGGGTGCAATAGCTCCGACATTTTTAAAATAAAACTGTATTTAATTGTTATATTTCTATGAATCCAGACCAGAAAGACAAATACTGAATACTAACAGTGCATCCAGAAACTATTCACAGCGCTTCACATTTTGTTATGTTATAGCCTCAATCCAACTTGGATTAATCTCTTTCCTCAAAATTCTACAAACAAATACAAAGTATGTGTAGAATTTTGGGAAATAGAGATTAATACAATTTGGAATGAGGCTGTAACAT